>NW_011362970.1:170754-180323 GCF_000735185.1 Notothenia coriiceps | reverse complement strand
TTTTTTTAACTGCGAGAACATTGTTGGCTCTGTTTTAAGTCTCAGGAACTTGCGCAGCGAACCCACAGAACGTATGAAAGCACCGGTCAGGTAGCCATGTACTCTTGGTACGGAGTCTAATCTCTCTAGGAGCAGGTCGCGACGTGGCAACGCAGGCTTGGGCCTTCGACATTCAAGCGGCGGCAATACATCGTGAAAGGCCGAAGGAGGAGTTTTTCGTCTACGTTAGGAATAAGGTATCTTGACGCTGAAAGAAACGCTGTACTTATGCGAGATTTAGGCCAGGACACAACTGTGTTGCCATAACCCTATTTCGTGCGAGAAGCAGATGCCTGGTAATTTATGCTAGTCGTCACTGGGGTGACCCCTAGAACGTTCTCAAATGCACACGCGACACGTTTTCTGCTACCAACCGAATAAGGCTTACCGACTTATCGCCTGATGTCTTTAACAGCCTCGCGGCAACATGCAGCTACTGTGGCTTGTGCTATTTGTGAGCGGCGATTCAACCAAAAGGGGACACAAGACGAAACCCCCGCCCCCCCCATCGGGGTCATGGCAGGATAGAAATCATAGACAACTACTAATATAGACTGGTAAATCTTAGACATAAAAAAAACTTTAACAGTCTATATCCTATATGTCTATCGATTCTATCCGTCCCGCCCATGAACCGACAAGTTCGATGCTTGTGTCCACCTTTTTGTTTGAATCGACCGCACGCCAGAGGCGGCCCAATCCCCATCAACCCCATCACAAGCCGAATCTACTAGCATGTTGCCCCGGAGCTGTTCCAACCAGCGATCCGGCATAGTCGGTAAGCCCCCCCCGCCCCCCCCCCCCCCCCCCCCATTGTTGCGTAGCACAAAGTCCCCCCGTCGCCTTCTGAGAAGTTGTTCAGGGGGTCGACCCCAAGTGACGGGACCTACATAAATTACAGCGCATCTTGTTATTTGCACTAAAATGGAGAATTTAAACGACAGTTGGTGTCTGGAATAAAGTCGAATAAAAAGGTTTTGGGATACGACTTTATTACGTAAACGAGAAGAACTCTTCTTGGCCTCTCACACTTTTCGATTGCGATGTGAGGCTCAAAATGTTGCGCAGTGACGCGCCCTAAGAGATAATGATAAGAAATAAATGTAATCGACCGTTAGTAACAGGCAGTGTGCGGCCAATGGGCAGCCTTGAGGACACATAAAAGGAGGGACGATCTCTCACCAATGCTTGGCCTATTTTCCGATAAAGAGGTAGCGATAGCCGATCGGCTGTACGTTTGTAGCGACTCTGCTCATCCAAACAAACATGAAATTTCGTCAATACTGGTGTGCATTGGATGTTGTGGCCCTCGGCCAACCATTACTACTCACTTCCAGCCGCGAAGACCGTTAATGAGCTCCTGCCTACGCGGTCGAAGATGTCTTTCGTCAAGGGTTTGAGGTTTACATAAGCTCGCTACAAGCGTTTGTTCGATGACTCGCCGCACTACGGCAATAACAAATACAGACTGACGACGTTATTTTATTTGTTTGACCGCTTTCGAAATAAATAACGACAGGCGTGGGTTTTAACGGTCTTATTTTCTTACACTTCGTCTGTCCACTGAGCCCGCCCAACTTAAGATAGTGTTACAACGTTGGCACCGGTCGTTGACGTCTCCCGCTTTGTGTTCAGAATGCTGGATTTGTGTTTCATTAATAGTACAGTAACAAAATCTAATTTATTCCCTTTTTGTGGTTCGTTGCCAATTCACAGGAAAAGGTTTTAGTCGGAACTCCCCCATTATATATTACTTTATGTATTTCTATCTCAGGTAACAAATATTACCCCATAAAATAACAACATTTAATTGGGAATATTGGGGTCGGAGTACCGACGTGTACTAAGAAACGAACCTGTAAAGACAACCAAACTTAGTAAACTCGGAGCTTAAGATCATCCGCTGTATTTCATGTGTGATAAGAATCCGTTCTATACTTGAAGTACGAACCCACTTCGCAACTACGACTTTAAGTGATAATCATCATATTAGTGTACACTGTGAAATAGAAACGGTGATGCCAGACAGACGACTCGGATGGGATAATTATATTATATATATCATATGTCGACTCGTACGCCACCCTTATTTTTTCCGACGGGTCATGAGATTTAGTCAGTGTTCATAAGAAGCGATGTCAGAAATATATCATAGGGCACCATATTACAACAACGCCAGACACGAGTCATGACTTATAAAATCTTTCTCTGCTGCACTGAGCAATGCATGAACGAGTCTTCCTTGAGTCACCCACGTAGACTCTCCGTGTCGCACGGGCCACTATGTCACGGCTACAATGAATATTCAAGCCCGTCGATTTCAGGCCGTTCGGGCGCACTCAGATCGCCAGGCCGTAAGTGTGGGACAGTACCTGTAAGTAAAAATCTATACTTCAATCGTAGAGTGGTAGTAAGACGCACGGGTGACAACTATTGTCTACGCCATGACTTCAGTATGACGGCTATGAAGTTGTAGTGTATGTACTTAATGTTGATAATTGCTCTCAAATGTGCTAGCTGAGAAAGGATATGTATTCAATAATGCCTTCGTCATTCTTCCGGGAACTTGAGGATGACGACCCATATTTTTCTCGCATGAGCATGGCACTCATGGACGGTTAAGCTACGAGACTATATACGACGCTTTCATAAGAGTTATGGCAACGGACGTGTTCTCGACTATCCGCGAGAAATTAAATTTAGACCCGATGGGTTTTTCATTTGTATAGCTCTCTTACCCCGGTAAATTTTTTTTAAGTTATCAAGATAACCTTGTCACCCCGACCGGAAGTTTAGGATATCGCGCGCCGACAGGCCCCGCGTAACGGGCAGGCCGCGGCGCGATCCTAAAAAAAAATTTCACAAACCTCGAATTTACGTAGATTAGAACCACGTAAAACTCCCCCTAATTATTTCTCTGAGTGAGCCGCTCAACTACTTTGTTTCTCTACATATCGTAAATCTTAGTAGTATTTTAGTGATTCATTTACCGGTAATTTGGTTAATTGTATGTTAACATAAGGCTATATTTTTGTAACCTTTGGAACAAAGCCTAAATAAACAAAAACCAACGTAATATCAACCACTCACACAGACCGGAGCACTATACGCTCGAAGAGGACAAGAGGAGGAGAGGGGGACGAGGAGAAACTCCGTTGTCAGTCTTCTGCATCAATCGACCGCCACTACAAAACCACATCCACACCTGAGCGAGTAGTTTTTTTGTACTTTAAAGCAGTTATGACCACACGTACTACAACACCGGAGCGGTGGAATGATGAGGAAGTGTCGGCGCTTCTGGCAATTTACTCTGAGGACGGGATGCAGCAGCTTCTACAGAAAGCAGTTCCCAACTCCAAATGTTTTGAGCGATGTTCGCAAAAGCTACTTGAGCGGCGTGATGCCGTTATTGTTATGTCTTGACTGTGCAATAAAACAAACAAACTGGCGAAGCTTTATTTATTGTGTCCCACCCCAAATTTGCAGAATAGAAGAATGTGAGAGCAGACAGGTGTTGGTGGTTGAATTTATCTACAATGTTGCAACCTTGTGCAGCAATGGCAGGGGCAGAAACACAAGTCACATAAACACAAGTAATTTATCATGTCATTTGTTTTAGATAAATAAGGGAAAAACACCAAACAACGGTTAATGTCCTTTTCCAAAATCAGCCTGAGGGGGTAATATATAATAAATACATAAAGATAAAGTCCATTGTTATAATGTGGTATTTTATTTGTAAATTACCCTTATAACCCAGCCTCATGGTGCACATGATTCTTTGCTTGGACATTTTGTTGGTTTGAGTCATTTGAGCTCGGATTCTAGTAGGGACATAAAGTAACACGTATCTTAGGAAGATATGAACTTCATCTTGGTGAAGTTGATGCTGAATTCACTATTTAGTAGATAATCATGTGACACTTTATCTTTGCACTACGGTCTGTCTGCTGAGCCTACCTATTATATATATATATCATGTACAGCGGGTGGGCTTTATACCCCCTCCCCCTTGTAGTTCTTCTTCTCTCGTTTTCTTTTGTACTCGCCGTGAAGTGGTTTTGCGGCCTGCCAGTAAACCCAGAGAAGAAGAAGACGAAGTGACGTCAGCGTAATCTTGCCTCAGGGAAAGTACTGCGGTGTGGATGCGATTGGCACTAGCCCCCTGGCGGATTCAGTGCCGTGGTACTTTAGTGCCGGCACTAAAGTACGGCAAGTCCTGCGGTGTGAAAGCGGCTAAGGTAGAAAACAAGTGCTTACCGTTAACGTAAATTGTCCAATTCTAACATTCTAACATGCAAAGATGGCTTTTAGAGCAAAACATGATTGAAGAAATGTTGATGGACAAAAAGAGACAAGCTCTCCATGTCGACTTTTCACATTAAGAAGATTCAGCGTAGAATTGATGTCAAAGTTCCTTCAGATTTTCCTCTAACTTTTTAACTATTATATTTTGGCGCCATAAAGCTCAGCACCCAGCATTTAATGCAGGTATAAATGTATGCTTCTATAGTATTTTATTTCAAATCTTTAAGGTTACATTTACTACTTACTAAATTATTCAGCTTAGTAACTAAAGGAGTTCAAACTATTCCAACTGCTTCTCTGAAACCAGCAAATATTAGCAGTAGAGGAAAAGAGGTCGGTAATGCCGGCCTCTGAAGTCCATGTACAAACCTCACCAAAGTGCTGGTGTGTTACATATATGTACACAGTTTTTTCCTGCACTTCCTGTCTGGTTCCTGTGAGACCTGCAGGGCTGTAAAACCCTGACTCCTCTGTGCCACAGCAGAAGCCCTTCCCCCAACACCATGAGCATATTAGTTCCTACTGTAGCTAACTGTGTTTGAGACTCTGTCTGACTCATGGTGTCACATGAGGATGACACTGCAAGGTGCCTTGATGTTAGAAGTTTATTTCCCAAAGTTTCAGCTTATGAAGTCTCCCTTTTTTTCTTCCTTTTAGTCAATCACATATTTCTGGTGGTCACTTCCTCCCTGCTGCCTGACTTTCTCAGAACTGGCCTCCTTCCCTTCTTCTTTACACAGTCTTACACTCACTGCGATTTTTGGCAGCCACTCTGGAACATGAAATCATGCCACAGGCTTTCATTGGTAGGCCCAGGCCGGCCAGGCTCTTTGACAATGTGCCAGGGAGATATCTCTTCTTTCAAGTCATGCAGTGTCAGTCCAATGGCCTTGCGGGGCCTTAGCATGCCGGCTTTTTCCCTTTCATCCTTCTCTGGCTCTTATGACTAGACCTGGTCAACCGCAGGACGAAAGGCAGAGAAGTAGCGTGGTGGACAGAAAGAGGAGAGGGAGTTAAGAGGACAAAAGGAAGGAAGATAGTTGGGGGGGTGGGTTTGGCTTCTCAGGCAGATGACGAAAGCAAATGTGTCTGGTTTGGTAAGTGGGTGGCTGGGATTTGTGTCTTGCTTGGTACAACTTTTTTTTTTGTGTACGCACATAGCAGAAAAATGCAACCCATCCTCCCACACAGCCTCGCAGCTTGTGTAAAGCAAGCCTCTTGGCTGGCATAGCATGTAAACCTCCCTGGTATGTGCTTGTTGTGTGTGGCCTGGCGCTGCCCTTGACCAGCTCGTCTCTGAACCACGATCAGTTCCACCTGAAACACCAGCCAAAGACAACATCTCATCGCAGCGGAGCGCAACTGGCTAGCGACCGGCCGCTAGAAAGCACTTCAAAATAACTTGAGCACCAAGAACGTTTTTCACCATCTTTATTGACATGTCCTCGCAGAAATAAAGCTTGCTACTTTCAAGTGTTAGCCAGAGGCCCAAAACCATAACAAGTGTATCATCTTTCTTTGACTCTCATTAATACATAATCCTAAAACCGCAGTTGCCATGGAACAATGCGAGGTGGCAGAGGAGTGTGTCAGTGTGTCCTTTTCTACCGTGGCCCTCAAGTTGGCACTATGGGACAGCAGACCAGAGCAAACAGCTGCTGCGTCTTAGTGCTAAGTGGTTTTTGGACTCTAACTGTGTCTGGCATCTCAGCCAGAGCTGCAGGGAGGGTGTAGTGTAGTATGTGTGTTTGTATGTGTGTCTGATAGGTTGACGGGGATATAGAAAGTGTGCATGCGTCTGAAGAAGAGAGAGACCTGCTTTAAAAGAAAGAACTGGCAACAGACAGAGGAGTGTGATATTGCGGGCGACTGGCTCCAAGCCTGCGGCCAGGTTAGCTGTCCTACACACTCAGGTGTGTGCTCGAGGTCGTCCCGAGGCCACAGCAATGCCACTTAGGTGTTAAGCCGCAGGACTTGTTGTAAAGAAGCTTCAATGCTGGCTGCATTTTGGCATGGTTTTCAGACCTCTTCTAATACAGCGTGTTGGCATTCATGGGCAGCTTGATTGTCTGATCAGTGGTTGTATTTGTTGTTGTGCATATACATGTGCGCATTAGCTCATCAACTGTTTTTCAGTCTGGATAAGAAGAACAATAACACAGATCAGCTTGTGTTGTGATGCTGACTGCAGAATGACTCACCGTATTGCTCACCACTCTCTTCTCACTTTTTCATGCTTTTCTCCTTCACTCTCTGCAAAGACTTTAGTCGAGCAAAGAGCCATGATAACAGAAATAAAATTGCTGTAGTTTTTCACACTCTGCAGCCTCCATTGTGTTTTGTTAAATTGCAGTCAAGCCACAAAGGTGATTGATTCTTAACGGCTGCTTTTGTTCAATACAGAAAAGGCTTGTTCTTTTCCCTGAGAGTTTTTAAAAGACATCTTTTCATTGTCGAGCACAAAGATACAGGATATTGAAGACAATTATCCCCCTATGCCTGTGCTAAAAATGCAAGGCCTCTCAGTTGAGTGAAAAAATTGAAAGTCAATTTTGGGTTGTTCAAATCACTGCATTTTCAGTTGTAATGTGTATAATGATAGTCTAGTACTGCAGTTCTGCCAGTCAGATATAAACGTTCTCCATTTCAATTTTACTCCATTTCATCCCTTACTAAAAGAATGTGCTCCTTTGGTCTGCAATTTAAATACGTTTTGTAACATACACAGGTTTTACAAAAAACATTTTCCCCCTTTTTCTTTATTAAGGCCCGGACACACCAAGCCGATTTTGGCCGTCGATGGGCATCAGGCCGACGATGAGCATCGACACGCCCTACTCAGATTAGTGTGTCCCGCACCGTTGTGTCTTTTCAGCCATGCCGACACCTTTTCGGCCGAAAACCCACCGATTCAACATGTTGCCCGGGGGGCAGTCGGCCAAAGGCTGTCGGCAAAAGAAATCACTCTGATTGGCTGTTCAGCAAGAGAATCAGTGCATGAGAAGGGAAACGGAAGTGAAGGACCCAAACAAACTATTAAGAAGGCAAATCTGAGATTTCATTTAACTCCAGCTCTCGACACAGGTTCGGGAAAGCCCCATGAGCTTCTGGCTGTAGAGGGAAAATGGAACGCACACGCTATTTGTTTTTTGTTTATATCACGCAGTCTGTTCTTCTTCTCTCGGTGTATCACGCAGTCTGTCTTCCGGTTGCCTCTTTTGAATGACGAATACACACTACCGCCGCCTGCTGGTAAGGAGAGTTATTGCCACTCACTCATGCGCAGTTCGTACGTGCTTCTTGGCCGTCGGCTGAGTCTTTGCTGTGTGTTCCAGTGCGACACATGGCCAAGACGCAGAGACGCGAGGCGACACAACAGTCAGGGGTCCGTCTGTGTCAGTTCTTTGGTGTCAGCTTGGTGTGTCCGGGCCTTTAAGGGAGCATTCAAGTCAAAGTCAACTTTATTGTCAATCTTTCAGTTTGTGTGTACAGACAGAGCGATCGAAATACAGTTTCCCACAATCCCGAATAAAAAAGGTTTGATGAGATCTGCCCTCATATCACAGGTATTCACAAGTTCCTTGGTGCCACAAATCAAGAAAAAAATGAAATATAAGCAATACAAAACCAAAACCCCACCTAAGCAAAGAGCAGTCTAGCTGTGTGTATAGAGTAAAATGCAGAAGCTAACTCTTAAGCTTCCTCTCCACCTGCCCCAAACCCCCTGAACAAATGCCTTCAAACACCACTGCCCAGAGGGAGGGATAGAAAGAGAAAACCAAAAAGAAGCGGAGGAGCAGCAGGGAGAAAGAAGAGAAAGTGTGGCGGGGGGGGGGGCTTATGAAGCATGTAGCACTCGGGGGGCCTGCCTCTTGGGCTCTCCTTTCATGTTTGTGTACGCCTCAACTTGCTGATATTATCTTGGCGGGGTGTCGGGAGAGGTTTGACCAGGATCGGGCCTCTCTCTCTCTCTCCCCCTCTCTCCACCCCCTCTCTCAGTCTGTGTTGGAACCCTTACCCACCTTCCTATACTTCAATCCCGAACCTCAACTCCCCCCGCCAACAAGTCCCTCTCCTAAATCACTTCTTCACCACGTTTCACGGCGCTTGAAGGGACCCAGGATCCCACTGCGCTCGTTTCCATGGTCACTGGGAAGCTCCTTGTGTCATGTGGCTCAAAGTGAGCCGTCCCTGGGCCGAATTACCCAGCTTTCAATGGGAGGCCAAATGACCATTATTAGACTTCACAGCTCAGGCCCCTATTTAAAGAGAGAAGAAAGGAGCCCTGGGGACTTAAAATGAGGGAGAGATGGAGGGAGAGACAGTGAGGGTGAGTGAAGTAAATACAGAAAGAGGGGAGAAGAAGAGAGGAAAGTGAGAGTTGTTTCTTTTATTTTTATTTTACCACACCCATGCGTTTATTTTCAACCACAATTGTTATTTGGAATTCGTACACAAGCCAAAACTAAAGCTCTCCCGTCTGTCAAACTGCATCTAGAGAAGTTGGGATCAAAGATGTGCCGTGGAAAAAGTAGATCTTAAAAAAAGATAGGACCAGACATCCACCCACGTCAACCAAAGCCCCGTCTTTTCTCTCTTCATCTCTGTCTAAGCCTGCTGCTTTGTGGGGGAATGTGCTTGTGTGCATGAGAATCCTGGTGTCCCGCAGCCCGCTGTGTGTGTCAGGGCCATGTTGTCTTTAAGGCTCGGGCCCACGGCCTGGCACGAAAGCTGGAAACTGAAGCCCCCTGGTCCCCGCGCGGCTAATCTGATGCCTCTTCCCACTACAGATGATTCCTCCACTGGAGGGTTAGCGGGGGTGAAAATGTCATCCTGCTTTGTGGTTTGAACTTTCTTTTATGCTCCGCCAGGGAGGAAGATTTGTGCCCAGCGCAAGGTGTGTGTGTGTGTGTGTGTGTGTGTGTGTGTGTGTGTGTGTGTGTGTGTGTGTGTGTGTGTGTGTGTGTGTGTGTGTGTGTGTGTGTGTGTGTGTGTGAGAGCTGTGTGTGTGGGTGTGTGTGTCTGTGTTTGAGAGTGTGTTGTGTGTGTGTGTGTGTGTGTGTGTGGTGTGTTGTGTGTGTGTGTCGTAATGGAAGAAGAAAAAAGAGAGTAGCATTAAGATTAGTGAGGAGGAAGTGGAGTGCACCTGGCACACAACATTATCATTGTTCTATTCGAGACCAAAAAAACAAAATTCGCATTTTTCTTTGACAGGTGGATGT
>NW_011362970.1:140392-170709 GCF_000735185.1 Notothenia coriiceps | reverse complement strand
TCATTGTTACCTAATGAATGTTTCCAAGGTGGAAACAACGGCCAACATGCACAACGTGTCCATTGGGTCCCTTCTTCTTCTAGAGGAAGACCAAGGAAATGATGGATCCCACCGGATCGTGTTCAAATCAATATGGCACCCAATTACTCTAAATAATACCATGATCACCGCCACCAACACACATTCAGGACTAAAGGAACCATCCGTTTGCAAAATGAGCAGGCAGTAGAAGTACACGTATTTGAGCTCAATCATGTGAGAATAGAAAGTACAGGTATTTGTGGTTCAACCTCGCGCACGTACAGACCGCTCTCCAGGTATCTTGTTTCGACATGTAGAACGTAGAACGTACACCGGTTATTCTGCTGGCCCCAACATGGAACCAAGTACGACACAGGACGGTATTTGCCGTTCTAAACATGTAAGAAGTAGAAAGTTCACGGTCTATTTGTGTTCCAACACGTAAAGCCACGTAGAACAGCGCGTTACAGGTATCTTGGGTGCTTCAACATGCTAACCGAAGTACACCGACAAGTTCAGGTACTTTTGGCGCAAATGTAAGCATCAAAGTAAAAAGTGGTAATACAAACCATACAGTGTGGCACACTAACGTACTGATACCAGAAAACACCAACATGTATCTCAAGTACACGTAACTACTCCTCTCGCTACTCCTTACTTCATCCCTCTGGATTCACACCATTTCTGTCACTGTACATTCTGAAGAGCAGGAGTGCTCGAGTCCTCTTTCTCATTCTTATAAGCCTGCACCAGCAACCCGGAGCTACTGCAGGCATCAGCAATCCTATTTCTGGGCGGTTTGATAAATGTTGGCAGACTTCACTCGCCCTCCAACCTTATTCTCCTACACCCTCTCTCAGAGTTAGATTTTGCGGTTAGCGCCACCGTGCCTTATTCCGCAGATAATCTGCAAAAAAAAATCAGAAGCCAGTGCATGAATGGTCGTCAATCCAGACACAGCATTCTGTAGCTGCTGTAGTCCACTTCTCTCAGACACTCGGCTCTCCGCCCGCGCGCCGCGCGCTGCGCCTGCGCGTCGTACAGGAAGTGCCTGTCTCAGGTTTACTAGGAACAAGTTTGTGCCGGTCACCATTAAAGGTGGTTATCGCGAGAGCGAGTAACGGAGAGTCGTGTTGAGGAGCGGCAGGAGGAGACGGGAGAGAAAGAGAGGGAGGACAAGAGCAAGCACGGTGGGCGCGCGAGAGAGAAGGGCGGGGGTTTGGAGACCGAGGGTGGAGAGAGGGTTCAACAAAGTTCGGGGGAGTGGGCGGGTCCAGAAGACTTTAAATGACCGCGTTAACATTTACTTAACAAAGCGAAACAATAACGCTAAGTAAGTACACCTACCTCGGCATTGAGATTGGTAATACAGTCAACAGTCATTTAACCTAAGGCAATAGAGGATATGAGCAAATATTTACATTGAGACTGCGCATTATCCGCTTTCTGCCCATTAACTTCCTGTCGACCCTCTTTCAGATACTCCACAGATGATACACTGGTTACATCGCTGTTTCCAGAGCATTATTCTGCACTGTTATTCATGAGCGTTGTGTGTACAATCTGAATATATGAATCATTAATACTAAAAGTAAGCTGGTTTTTGGTTAATCTGCAAAAATCTACATCCTCTCTCGCTCTGTATAGGGACGTGGCCTGTGGACCAAAGGGTTGCCGGTTCAAGTCCTCGATCATACCAAACCAGAGCGCTGAAGCGGTACCTGGAGACGGGGCCATCACCTCCTGTATTTCATAATTGTCTATTCATCTTATATATTTCCTTTCTTTCTTTTAACCTACCTTGCAACTCTATTTTTTTAGAAAGTTGAACGTGAAATAAACTTGATTCTGATTCTGGGCACCTGCCGAGGTGCATTTCAAGCAAGGCATCGAACCCCCAACTGCTCTGGTCAACAGAGAACTGACCCTCCCTCTCCTCTCCTTGATCTAATATTTTAAGAAGAGACTTTCTTTAACCTCATAATGAACAGTAAACAGGAAACAACTGAGGGTACAAAATCAGCTTATTTAACACACTTACCATCCTAGTGTTGGGTGTGGTAAAGGGCTTCAGTCTGTAGGGAATTTGTCCCGGGAACCAAAGGGTTGCCAGTTCAGTCCCGATCCGGACCATGGAGCGTAAAACCGCGGTACCTGCGCGCAGCTGCTCAGCTAACCTCCTGGGTCACTGCAAAGATGCCCCTTAAGCAAGGCACCCGAGACCCCAACTCCTGTCCTGTCCTTGGATCAATATACAGAAGTGACTCTTTTGTTTTAAGCCAACAGAAATAAACTGAAGTGTTTGTTAAAGGGTGCTCAGTCTGTAGGGACTTTGGGAACCGAAAGGGTTGCCGGTTCAAGTCCCTGCTAGGACCAACATACATCAGCGTGGAAGTGGTAGTCTGGAGAGTTGCTCGTTCACCTGCCTGGGGCGTCTGCCAGAGGTGCCCTTAAGCAAAGGCATCGAACCCCAAACTGCTATGGGTGCTCTTGATAGATATTAAGAAGACACCTTGTTTTTACTGTAAGCCTCCATAATGAAAAGAAACTGGAATAAATTGGGTCCAAACACAAGCCTTTTCAAACATTAGTCCCAGTGTGAAAGGCAGCTGATGATATATACAATTAAACATATATACGTAATGGAGGTTCAGTGAAGGAGACAGAGCAGGATCATGTATTCTCTCTGTATTGATCGACACGCACATCCCAGAACGTGAACACTCCTGTCCCACGGGTATTCACGTCCTCCTGCTCTTTCCGGGCGTCTTCATACACACGCCACTGTTAGCTTTAAAGTGAGAAGGAAGGAGAAGTCTGTGTCTGCGCTTCTTAAAACGTTTTAGAGATTTCTCTCCCAGGGCAAGATATATCAAATTGACATGGTGACCATCTGAGGAGCATGAGGAACAAAAAATGAACCTAAAGATACAAAATCTGAACAATAGACCATTTCCTCGGTTAGTTACAGAGCCCCTCCTCCCAAGCCACACGAAACGCGCACATGAGGGCACGAGATAAAGTTTGTGCCGGATGGGAGCACTGCCGATTATAATAATTATAATAATAACAATGGGAGTATTATAGCGTTTTTTCCTTAATTGCTCAAAGACGCTTCTAAATATATAAATCAGGGGGTCGCTGGTGGTGGTCTTAATAAAGTGTTAAGCTATAATCTCAATTTAGCGGAAAATGAAGGTATTAAAAGTATTAACATCATTTCCCCCAGGGTATTCAATTTTGTACGCTTGTTTTCAATAGTCTATAACTTGTCCAATAGGTGTTTTACCAGTCTGCCTGAATGTAATCACTGCGTAGGTGTGTTAGTGTGATTCTGTTGTAGTTTATTATGCATTCCCGTTGGATTTTAACGTCATTGAACAGGAAGCACGCTCATGCTTGTAGCGCGCGAAGGCCCGTTTACGCCGGTTGTTAAACAACATCGTTATGGGGAAATGCAAGTCTGCGTCCAAATGGTTGGAAGATAAGGAGGAAGGACAATCAATACTGTACTGTATATAGTCAATGTGAGGTAAAGTGTGTCGCCATGGTAACCGGTTAGAACTCCAAGTGGTGATGAGGTCTTAAAATGTATGGAAAGGGTCTTAAAGGGATTACATTTGACTTCAAGGCTCCTGCATGTACCCTGATTTAATATGTAATTGTGTTAATTATTTATCTTTCATTATGTGGTTTTGCTTGGTATGTGAGACGTGCTTGGTTATGTGTTTTTTATATAGTTAAGTGTGTATGTTTTGTTTTCAGCTCTGAACAGTCAATGGCTCGTTAAAAGTTGGCAGTTTTTTGTTTTTCTTTTCTTCTTTTCTTTAGTTTCTGAGTCCTGGTTTATTGTGTTTTCTTGACAATCATCTTTCTCTCATGGTAGACCAAACATGGCTTCTCCCTATCTTGTAGATTCCCTCTCCCTCTCTATTGGCTAGTGCTCAAACACATTGTACATTGTACGAGGCACTACATACTGATATACTGTACACCTGAAAAGGGGCATAATATGGCCCTTTAATGGAAATGTGCTTTTCTAAATCAATAAACCACACATCAGTGTCCTCAGGAAGAACTGTTCAGTTAGACGACAGAACGGTGACAAGGAAGAAAATTAATAAATAACACTAACAAGGAGCAGAACAGATGTTTAGTGTGTGTATGTGTGTGTGTGCGCGTGTGTGTGTGTGTGTGTGTGTGTCGTAATGGAAGAAGAAAAAAGAGAGTAGCATTAAGATAGTGAGAGGAAGGGGAGTGCACCTGGCACAACATTATCATTGTTTATTCGAGACCAAAAAACAAAAATTGCATTTTTCTTTGACAGGTGGATGTCAGTTGTCAGTATGAGTGTTACTTCCTAAGTCTTTGAATAACTTGCATTATAATATTGTTTTTTGTTTTCTCAGTCCTAAATTGCAAAGTAACTGTCTTTCAGATTGTAGGGGTGTTAATATGTATATGATCTGCTAGTTGGTGTATCATTTCTGGTGACAGAGATACTGTAATAGAGAGATGACTGGTTGAGATAAGAAAACAATGAGGTGTTATAAGGAGTAGATGAATGATTTAAATTTACAGCTACAGTTATTTCCTGCCCTGCTGTTATCTTTATTGGGACACAACAAAGAGAAAAGGTACTTGCTGTGATCGTTGAAGAGATTAACTCAGCTGGCAGTTCACAATTTTTGTTGAACCATACTTGTTGCCATCTCAACCTACGAAAACTGTCATGCAGTGTTGATGAATATTTTAAAGAGGCCTGTAGTACAAAAGTAAAATCTAGTCATGAGAACTAAAAGCCAGGACAAATATGCCTGATCTTGAAAAGAAGAAAGATAGTATCTTTTTTCTTCTGCTTTTCTGTCAACCATCTCCTGACTCCTTTAGACTTGTGTTTTGAAAATGTGAGAAGCATTGTCATATGTGATTATAAGGGGGAGTGATGTCACTTGAGGCAGCATTAGGTTGTTGACTTCAAGTTGGAAAATTAAAGAGTAAGAAAGTACGTTTACCAGACACAGGCTACATTAGCACCTAAAAGCATAAAACACCCAAATGGCCTTACGGTTCTGAGAAGAAGGCATGGAATACAAATGACGCCATCCTAAATTGAATTTAGAGTTAAAGACTAAGTTGACACTCATTGTTTTTAAACGCAGTACAAGCTTTTTAATTGGGCTTCTCCTTTTGCTCAACGTTCATCCTGTCTTTATAAAGCATGAGATTTTCTGTATTATTATGTCTGTCAGCTTCTTTTCCATAACTTGTTCCCCATGTTTCTCTTCTGGAATGAAACAAAAAACTGAGGTCAGGTCAGTCTCCTCTGCTTGCTCTCTGCCAGGGAGACTGCACAGCAGGAGGTACGAGGTTCTACCAAGAAAACAGGCAAAATGGGGGTTATAGGGCCGAGTCCTGACCTGCTCTGCCTTGTTTGCCCAGGGAAAGAGCTCCCCTCCACCAACAGCAGTATTACGAGAGAGAGACACTTCTCTTTCATACAAGCAGGGACATGGTCTCCTCAAGCAGCTTCAAGGCAGAGAGAGATTAGAGAAAAAAACAAATTAAGGGAAGGAGAGAAGTGTCCGCGTAAAGAGAGGCCTCAGCTAAAGTACATTTGTATTAGAGTGCATGTTCACACCTTAACATCCTGATTAAATTGAACCACAAATACTGCTATGTAGCCGTTTAACTTTGTAGTAGTTAACGTAAGACTCAGACATGCCAGTTAAACCTTAGTCAGGGTTACACTTTGTGGTTAAAGTGTCTGACAGATAGCTACATGCATGTTGATTAACATTACTATACATTCAGTCATGTCAGCTGTCAATCATATCAGTGGTCAATAGCAGGTGAAGCTGTGTAAGAGTTTGAAAGCAGGAAATATTAGCTTATTTTAATCAAAGCTATATAGAAAGGTTGTCTAACGGCTTGCGTTTTGGTCAAGCTGTTCACATGCGCTACTTGAAGCATATTTTTACACTTTCAATTTATGCTCGTTACTATGGTATGTCGGCCTCTGAGCGTTACGTACGTTCAATGACGCGCCTTAATGCATCGTGTGAGGAAACAGATGGAGGGCTGCTGCCGCTGCAGTCAGTGACATTAAAGACAAAGATGAAAAATGAGAAACTCCAGGTTTAATCTTATCAGCAAATACTGTATATTTTACAATAAGACAACCTTTGTTTACTTCTCTCTCAAACTGCCTTACATCTTTTAAACCTATTTGATCTATTGTTTTCATTTAAGGCTATCTTCAACTATCTTTAAAGGTTGAAAAGCACTTGATCTATTATGTGCCAGGAGACTTGCAGCAGGTATACAAATCTAGTGTTACGCTTATCTTTACTTTCTCCAAACGCATTCAATGTCTCTCTCTTTGCATGGCAGTTATCATCTAATGAAAACTATGGTAATTCAGATTTTTCAGCACTTTTAATTCAGGTTATCCTTTTAAGACCTGAGAAGAAAAAAATATATTTTAAAATGTCTTACCCTGTACATCACTAATCACACATGCATGCATGTATGTCTTATGTGCTTTCCTTTGAATGCAATTCCCAGAGAAACATGAGAGACTTTTTGCCTCACAGTAAGTCTAATCACAACAGATTAAGTCATGGTTATCGCTTATCATTTTTTAACCAAGACTTCCTGTTACTTTCGTCCAAACCCTAGTATAGACACTAGGTGGAGAAGAAGCACTTAAAAAAGTGGTATTTTTGTCCCTAGCCGGAAGGCATGTTTATTTTCCTGTGAATCACAAAGGGCCAGAGCCCAAAACCGGTAAGAAAAACAACATGGGAGGGATGGAGAGGAACGTAGAGGAAATTTAATTAGCGGTTGTCCATTCCTCCGGCCCCAGTGTTTGGTCTCGGCAGGGCAGAGCAGTGGGCAGCGAGAGCAGAAAGAAATCAAAGGCTCCTTGATTAGCGGCGGTCTGAGTCAATACGTTTGCATCTGTGTTTGTGTAAGAGTGCGCGTCTGACGCCACAAGACATCCAACCAGGAAGAGACAGGAAATGCTGCATGTGGCTCACAACAAGCATGTATATTTAGAAAAAGAAAAATGTTTAAATTACAAGAACTTTGAGCCCCGCACATGAGCCTCATCACTCATGTTTTATTTATCGTATCTTCACGGGGCGTTTCATTTTATCATCAAAACTCGTGCCCTGGAAAGGATAGGATAGACACATTGAACCCACAACTCAATTATAGTTCTAAAATAGCCTTATTTGAATAAAAACCACAGTGTTTCCTGAGAAATCCTTCTTCATTGCCACTACATGATAAGTGTTTAAATGTTTCAGAAATATCTCTTTGTTTCGTAGCCCTGATTTTGGCCGGAAAAGTTTGGTTTTGTTGTACCAAAAAAGGTTTTAATGTGTTCATGATCCTCCAAGAGTAGTACATTCTTGCTTTAACAAGCTTCTGAAATAAGCTCAAGTTTCCTTTATATATACATAAATCAAAGACTAAAGTGAATTATCTGATTTAATCTCTTTGTAAACTCATGTTGCTCTGACATCTTATAACACCTACCAAATTGCAGGATGAATGAAATGCTCTTTTGTACACCAGCTCATACATTTTGTCACAACCTGCCTCCATTGGCCGTTCCCGATCTGTTCTGTTCTGTTCTTATGCAATTCTCCAAAGAGATAAGAGGAAGCAGGATGGCTGACTTCTAAGCTACTTCCACTATCAGCTCTGTTTAAGGATTCAGTAGCCTCAGGCTCCTATTTGTGAGCTATTTCAAAATATTTAGAAATAAGTCATTACAATACACTACATATGTGTTTTTTAAGAGGATGAACTCAATGTGTCTTGCATTTTTCTCAATACGATTGAACAAAAGACACCAGGCGCCGCTTGTGAAGGAAATACTATGGCAAACATGTAACTTAAATCAGGAGCAATCTCACCAAAGAATAAGTAAAGAATAGTATGATCTTGACCTGGAGTTAAAGGTTTAAAAACTTGGATTTAAGGACACATTTGACATTTTCATTAAATATGAATATACAGGAGTATGAAAGGGAATCTATATATAATATATGGCTCTCATAACAAGGGATTGCTCCCCAGTACACCTCACTCTCTCCACCCTTTAATGGGGCCGGCCTTTTGCCAAGGTCCACTGGCAGGCCCCCTCAGAGGTACACACACACACACCACACACAACACACACACACACACACACACACACACACACACACACACACACACACACACACACACACACACACACACACACACACACACACACACACTTTCATAGCACAGTTCTCTTGTATAATTCTGGTTATGCAATAGTGGGTGAATGGCCACCCCACATTGTGCGCTGAGGCAGAGACAGAGTTGGCAGTGGAGGGGGTCGGTTGTGCTGACTGGTTTGTCAGAAATATTTTAGAGCTTTTAAAGATATATCCACTTGGAGCTAGATGACGGTAGAAGCATCATTGTAGGAAAACTCTTCTGATGTGTTGTTTTTGTACCCTAGAGTTCCTTCCCCCCATAGCTGACATTTCCACCTTTTTAAAAAAAAGGCTTCTCACACCATTCCAGAAAATGGCCTCTATCTGAAAGACATTTCCCTACTTAAAAGAAAATGGTTTCAAAGTGGAGCAAGCTCTTCTTTTTCTGTTTGTCTCACATCTCTGTGTCCCATTTGGGGATTTAAGCCAGTGGAAAGAAGATACTTCACCCATGGGAACTGATTTTTTTCTTTCAGGGATGGCAACACAGTGGCACAGCTAGTCATTACTTCCTGTGTCAGTGTGCATTTGTGCATGCTGGCTGGTCATGTACATGATGTACAGCACAGAGCCGGGTCAGGGGTCAGTGTACCTGGGGCGGGCCCTGTCTTTTTGTCTGATAGTGATGTAATTTCATCCGCCCTAAATCTCTCTCTTTCTCTCTATCTCATTTCCCCTCTCTGGGGTGCAGTTTACCCACAAACCCCTCCATTATGAGACAAGATGACCAAGCCTAACCTATAGGTCTATCTTTGAACTACTACTGATAGAAATGTACTTTCAATACCTGAGATATCTAAGCAACCATTAGCATGAAAAGCATAACATCAGCAACATTTGGATTTGAATCAAACAATACATGAACAAGATTATTTATCCTGTAATGCCAGCTTAAAAAAGTATTTGTATACACAGTCCTGTATGCAGTATAGCAGGCGCAGTTTGTATCTGATGATTCAATTACCTTTATGACAGGTTTAAATGTTTAGAAGTGTGGCTCACACTTGCTGCACCTTTTTCACCACATGATGCAAAGACAGGTGACAAGGTGTGTTGCTTGAGGCATTCATGTGGTTAAATATGAATTTGGAAAATACTAGTTTGACATTTTCACTACCTACTGGCACCAAACAGCAAACAGACAGGTTAGCGACTAACTGGTGAAGAAAATGTTACTTTTTCAGAAGCACTCTCTTGGAAATCAATTGATCCAGCTTCAACCTTAAAATCTTCGTCTCATTGAACACGTCTCAAACTGAACGCAACACTCTCTAAAGAGTTCTGCGTTCCCTTCCTGACCTCGCCTCTCATCTGCCGTTTGATATTAATGGCGGTCCCTGAGCTCACTGAGAGCTTCAAGTGATTCTTTCCCCTGTGTGTTTACGTTCGGTAAACTGTCCGTTTATATGAAAGCGGCCGACACAGAGAGGATCTCGAGGAGGCTTGGCAGCCTCACTCCTCTGCCGGTGCGACACAAAAGTGGATTTTTTTATGTGCTTCGTAAACATGTTTTATGCAGCTCGAGAAACGGTGCCTCAGACGTCCTGGGACTTGTGTTAAATATTCCAGCCGGGGGCTTAAAAGCATTTAAATTAATATTAAACAGGAATATTGCAAAGTTCAAATGTTTGGGAAGGTGAAGAGAGAAAACACACTGACCAAAGAGTTTCTTTATTTATTTTTGCCGCCTTTTAATCTGCAATTCAGGAGTGACATTTCTTGGCTGCTGGTCAAAACCTTTAATACGAGTGGAAGGGGAATCATGAAAAAGTTATTGGAAGGATTAAGCTCAACAAGGTTATTTCAGTTCACATTGTAAATGGTTTCAGGACAGTGTTTATGTGGGAACAAGAATTTTGCAAGTTTTCGTGACACAGCAGGTAGCAGCTCCAGCAGGGCGAGGGTGTGAAACCAGTTGATTATAACTAACAGAGCCAATACGATTATGTCAAGTATCTGTAAACAGAGTAAAATGTTATGACAGATTACCAGTCTGTCAGCCAAGTGTTAACATCAAACGGTAGGATACCAGGAGGATGATGAGTAATGTGCTTCGTGAAATGACTAAATCCTGTTGATGAAGATGTCAAGATAACACAGATGACTTCATGTGCAAAAAGTACAATTTGTACAGTCGCTTCAAACTTCCCCGGGCTGCACGAGCTTCCAATCAGATGACGCACAGCCACGTTGAGAACTTCATTTTATTTTAGTTGAATGTAAATAATGTCTTGGCACACATGCCTGCACTGAGAGCGAGTGAGGAAGGAGAGAAGAAAAAAAAGGGGGACCACATATAAGAAAATCCATGGGAGAAAAGTATGCCTTTATCTTTTAATAAACCGTAAAGCCAGGAGGCAACATGAAATTACAGCATAATAGCAGTGCAGAGTCTTCTGAAGACTTAATTGCCTTAATTATAGCAGTGCAGAGCAAGAGAGAGAGGGAAAGGAAAGCATGAAGAGGAGGAGGAGGAGCCACGAGGAAGGAGGGAATCAGAGAAGAAGAAGAGTGATGTGATGG
The DNA here is from genome assembly GCF_000735185.1 of Notothenia coriiceps. NCBI lineage: Eukaryota > Metazoa > Chordata > Actinopteri > Perciformes > Nototheniidae > Notothenia > Notothenia coriiceps. The sequence continues at coordinate 159,901 of NW_011362970.1, read as the reverse complement.
AGGAACTATGTGTGAGCCAGATGTTGCAGGTGTAATCCAGGTGCACCCGGCGTCTGCAGATAACCTCCGGTGTCCCCTGCGTATGGAGAGGTGCCCTGATGTGATAATATAAGAATCCTCCAGCCACGATGGAGTGAGCGCCGCACTGAGAAAAAGTCTCTTTCCAGTCGAGTGAGAATTCCTCTGCCTCAGATCTTACAAGCTGGCAGGCTTACTCCGGGATGCTAAACATAGCTTTCATTTTCCTAGTGTCTAGACTGGGTTCTCAGTACTTTCTGCTGTGGTTTTTCCTTCACCCAGGGAAGATTGTACTCCTAATTCTCGTGCCTCGGAGCCAGCAGGAAGTGTGTTTAGCCAGCAGTCTTGTAAAGTACCTGGGAACACCCCCACACCCCCACCCCAGCCCAGAGCCTGCAGTTCAGGTGGAGAGTTCAACTTACTTATGAGCAATTATCGTAGGATGTGAGGAGAAGGTCAATGACTCTTGCCTTCGTCGTACTTCCATTTGCCTTTTACTTCTGAGAGATTGCACCTTCAATTTCTTTTAAGGGGGATGTTGAATAAAGTTTGAATCCTACTACTTGGCTGAACAATTTACTTTTTTTTTCTACTAATCAATTACAACAGACGGTGATGACTAAGCTTTGAGTACATCATTATAATTCAATTATATTAATTAATGCTCTCAACAAGTAAAAAAGTATTCATCATATCCCTCACTGCAGTTACATGGCTGCAGTGAGGGATATAGTATGATAAATGACATCATCTGAATGTTGCATTTGAACAAATACATATACTGTTGTAGCTGATGGAGGCAGAGCTAGTTTGAATTACTTTGTATAAAGTTTGGTAGTTCCAATACCGAGGGTTGCAAGTATCTTGCAACCCTCGGTATTGGAACTATTTGTACATTTGCCCACAAAATGTAGTGCAGTAAAAGTATAAAGTTATGTGAAAATACTCAAGTAAAGTACAAGTACCTCCATTTGTATCTAAAGTAGAGTACTTGGTTACATTACACCACAGCTTGTAATATTGGATCCCTTAAATGATCAAAATCTGCCCCTCGTATGTAATCTAAGACTCTCTTGAAATTCCTGTTAAATCTATATGAAACTGGTGTGAATGAAAGTCTTTAGCGTCTAATTGATCTTTGTTTTTTTTAAGTTTGCTGCAGAGGATGGAATTGTCTTAACCTTTTTACTTAGTATACAAGAACTCTGCCATTTGACATTCTGCAGCCAGTTTGAGTCAGTGAAGTAAACCGTTTAAACTTTAAACTGTTCACTTTTCAGCAACATCACAAAGTCTGAAGAATGTACATTACCTATCACAAAGCAATACCCTGCCTTTGGTGTCCAGGGTTGTCGTTTTGTATGGAGTTGGGAAGGAGATGTGTCGTGTTTTTAAGAGAACCAGTTTGCCTGTGGGGGCATTTTTGTTGTCGTCAGGCAAGTCCCTGCACTGCAGCGCAGGCCTGCCCCGAGTGGAGATTCTTTCGGAGGGAGATCTCTTTCTTCTTGAAGCGTCTTACCAAGAGCTATTAATTATTTACTGGGAGAGCTAACATCAAAGGAGCAGACTTGTGCTGAATTAAATGGGGGCTGGAGCCTGGCAGTGTGGAGCTGAGAGAAAAACTGGGTGAGAGGGAAAAGCCGAGCAAGATATTCGCTCCCGTTGCTTTTGAACTTTCCGAGTAGAAGAAGAAGTGAAAGAAGAAAGAAAAGAGCGATGTTAGTTTATGTAAAGGAGGCAGGACGAAAGAGAAAGTTGGAAGAGTTTGTGTTTATAGCTCAACACTGTTTTAATGTTTCACTGTTTGACAAGGCTTTCATACACTGCTGGGAAAGATTGAATCCGTTCGCAGGGTTGATTAGTCTTTAATGAGCTATGAAAGTCACATTTATAAACATCTTGTATGTGGATTAAACCGAGGGGGACTCTAATTCTAACGTAGCACACATACTTCAGAGTCATGATGTGTTTACATTTCCCTGAAGCTTATTTTAAAGTTGTGGTACACATGCCACCCCTGACATCAAAGGCCTTTTGTTACTTGGCTTCTTTTTTTTCTCCTGCTGCGACTTGTCCATGAAGAAGTTGTCCCACCAAAAGTACCTGAAGTGATGAACACCCACGCACGTGTGTTGCTAGTTGAACAAAATTGAACATATTCTATATTTAGAATCATTATTGACAGTTGTTGATTCTGGAGACAGCAAACACCTCTAGGGCTATTTCTTGCTATGGATAACTAGCTCATCATGCTACTTCTTGGACAGAAATATTTAATAAATAACATCTTTCTAAGGACTCATAATACACAAATGGAGTATGGAAATGATGTTGCAACCCATCAAAAGGAAAAATGAAATGTACAGTTACAAATCTTGATCATATCACACTTCCTCAGCTGCACAAGAAATTAGCACTTTGATAAGTTTCAAACAGCTGGACATGTACTAACACAGCTGAAAAAGTGGCAGAATCATATTTACCCAAACTGCAGGTAAATGGTAAAAAGAAACAGGATTATTTAATACATCACGTTCTATGACAGTCTTTAAAATATTACTGATACATCATTCAAATCAATTGAGTTAATGTTATGCCTCTGTGATGAGTATAGCCATAGCTGGAGGCTTTATGTATTCTGGTTGTTCCTCCATATGTCCATTAATCTGTACCATTCTCTACAAAGCGATATTGCAGGAATGCCGTGAGGAAACAAATTATATAATATTTGCCGTGAAAATCCACTTGGAATCGAGAATAAACTGATTTGCAGTCACTTCACAAAAACACATTTTTAGCCAGAACATGAGGCATATGCTATATTATGACAAAGTCACACAAATGTCTAAAAGGATCAGAATTACCGGTACAACTTTTTGGACAGACATGGTGGATTTTCTGTTCTTATATTTAATTACGTATTTGAAGTTGATCAGTCAAAACGACCTGTCACTTTCCAAACACAGGGCGGTAGGTGGCAATTTTACAGATCCAATATCTATCAGCAAAATGAAAGCCAGAAACTAAAACGTAATAAAAGGTAATGACGGACATGTGGCTGTCTGACAATGTGAATAATAGGTAGTGTAACTTGCTGTGGCTTTCTCTGTCACCAGAACCCATTAAAAGATTGTGAGCCAACACATTTTGGACTGACACGTTATCTCCCCGTTGCCTCCATGTAAACACTAGAGGAGCAGTGAAGCTGATCTGGCAGCTAATGGTAGACTAACACCTAGGAGTCTTTTCTGTGTACACCGTGGCAAAAGATGTAGAAAACATGCTCAACGTGTCATTGTTGAGTCATGTTACCTCAGAGATCAACATGTTATGAAAAAAGCCATTGCGCCTCCCCCGCACACACCAGTAAACCCCCTCCCCTCTCTGTGTCCTCTGTCAGGGCCCAGCGATGACACTCTCCAGCCACTCGGCAGCAAAGTCACAGCAATGTACATTGTCACTTTGATCTTCACCCCCCCCCACCCCACTTCTCTTCCTTCTAGTTATGAGGCGGACTGGCAAGAACCCAAGGGCACTTGATAATACCAGGATATGATCCCAGCCCCGCTATTTTAGATCGTGTAGTGCAGACATCAAAACGGTGTCTAAATAGGGCGCCGTGAATCAAAAGCAGTCGTAGGGGAGAGAAGCAGCAGCTAAGATAAAGTTTTCTGTATTTTTTTTCAAACAAGGGGAGCCAATTTGGATTCTGCATGGAGATACTTCTGCACATCTAAGCGTTTCCCTTATCCTTTGCCTTTAGCAGAAGTCTTCAAAAGACCTCTGTGCTATGTCTCTCCCTGCTCTCACATGAAAGAAGCTCACTTTTTTTTGTTGCTGTTGGAAAACTTTATTCAACTTTCTTGAGTGCGCACAGCAGACCTCAATATGACTTTAACTCCATGTCACGCACATTTGCATCACATTTGACTCTGTGTTAGTTTGTGTCATGCTATTAGCTTGATGTGATGCAGATGTTACACCATGAAGACTTCAGAGAAATGGACCATATGTGCCTGTAGCAAATGTTATCAATAGCTTGTTTACTTCTGTTTGTTTTCCATCTCATTCGCTCATTCCCGATGATCTACACTTAGGCAGAGAACTCCCCCTAGTGGGCTGAATGTTAACATCTCCACATTGCGATCATACCTTCCCTAGCGTTTCCCTTTGAACTCTTGTTGAATGCATCTAATGATTCATGTTTGTTCTGTGTGTGCAGGCGAAGAGAGCCGTGCAGCGGGGAGCCACCGCCGTCATCTTTGATGTGTCGGAGAATCCGGATGCCATCGACCAGGTTCGTACACACCTAAAATTACCCAGGCCTTCACACACTTTTCAACAACACTGAAAACATGCACTGCCTTTCTGCGTGTCGGCCTGCCCTGCCCTTCTGTCTGGCAGCATGTGCGTGTGCTGTTTTGTACAAACAATGATCTTTCTATCATCTCTCTCAAATGGTTTATCCAGGTTCAGCTTTCACTAGACCATGACCAAACTCTGTTGAGCTCATAATTGTACAGGTAGCAAACATTACCTCATCCCCCGAGACCACGGATCTGTGCACATTTTGGCGCTCACATGGGCTACAGTAGGAACAAAGTGCATTTGTTGTTACAAGCATCCAGACATTGCTCCCTATCCTCGCTGTTAAGCGATATAATTCACAAGTTGTTCCTCTGAACGCCTTTGTCACAAGAATGCTTCTGTGGTATTCATACTCGCCACACCAGGTCTGGACTTGCAGGGTTTTTCTTCTTTCTCTCCTCTGCCGCTGAGTCGTAAAGCGCGTAGCTGAGAGATAAAAGGGATTGCGCGGAGACCACATGAAAGGCAGCGCTGGGCGGCTGTGTTAAATTCCCCCGAGAGGCTTTTCCAGTCAGAGCGGCCTGATCAGCAGAGACAGGACCCACAAGGCCGAGGGGCAGGGAGGAGGAGCTTAGGGGGAGTTAAGGTCCTTGGGACAAAATAAGGAGAAAAGTCCTATGAAGTTATGTACTTGACCTCCTTTTCTGTCTCAATGTATACTTCCTTTGAGGCTGATTTAATAATAATTTGGGTTTTTTTGTGGGGGGGAAGTTGAGTTTCAACTCTCTTCAAACAGCTTTTCTTATAGTTGTAATTTTTAAATGCTTTATTGTTTGTCAGAGGCTCTGTGGAGTTGTTTTCTCAAAGTGGGAGCAACGCACAAGAGTGAAGCAAGAGATCAAAAGTTTCAAAGTCTATACTTTTGAAACCAGAACATACAGTATTTCACTGGAGAACATGACGGCAGCAGAAGAAATTGAAATGTGAATATCCTCGGTATTTCCCTTGGGCTTTTCAAATTACAGATTCCAACCAGCAGACGAGAGCGAAGAGCAGGAGGGAGAAAGAGGAGGGGTAAAAGAAAGATGTCAACTGACTCCAAAGCCAAAACATCCTTTTCATTGACTGTTTCCCCCGGTTCCCTCTGGCAAACTGCAACCACAGTTTCCATGTGTTGAGCCTAGAGGTCATTTTGGCTAGTTAGTAAAAGAGTCCGTGCACAAGCATTCGGGCAGCGGCTACTAAAGTACTTTGCTGAAAGTCCCCTTAAAAAATCAAGTCATGTTTACTTCCCACAGATTTGAAGGCCCCCTCTGTGCTGTGTATAATTAAAAGGCTTTGCATGGTTGACACACAATCTTGTTTTTCATGAGTGTTCAGCTTTCATACCAATACTAAAGGCCTTTTAGTTATTTTCAGAACTCTCTGTGCCGTTTCTTCTTTTCATTTGTTATGGACGCTTCTTTGTGTGTGACTTCAAATACATGAACCATTTGTTTTTAAAGCTCGGCTCCATTTATTTTCATTGTTTCTATACATGACGAGTCAATACTTAGGAGGTTATATGGTAAAGCTTTCGAATAGATACAATAAATAAATTAACTTTGTTTAGCAGAACTTTGTTATTTCTCCGCTGATTTAGAGCTACAGTTGAATAAAGTTGGAGGAATCACAACAGGCAGTTAATTACTATATATATATAATATAATATATATATTAAAATTCATGATCCAGTGTAATATATATATTACACTGGATCATGAATCTCCTTTCATGCAACTGAAGACATTTTCCTCATGATGAGAATAACCTAGAAAAATGGCATTATTGACAAGATAAATGACTTGAGTGTGTAAATGTGTGTTTGATGTAGTTCTTTCTTCTTCCCTCTGTTCAGCTGAACCAGGTTGCAGAGGATCCTCTGAAGCGGCCCGTGGTTTACGTGAAGGGCAATGACGCCGTCAAATTGATGAACATTGTCAACAAGCAGAAAGTGGCCCGCGCTCGGATACAACACAGACCACCGAGGGTAAGAGCACATGCCAAAACCACACTCCATGTAGATGACGTGCATGTGTGTGACACTAATCTAAGGCACATGTGAGGAACATGAGGACAAGGTGAACATGTTTGTGAGGCCCAAGCAGCGATCAGCACAGAGAAGTTTTTTAGGATGTGAAGACAATCAAAAGTTCCAGCTGTGAAATCTGACCCTGTCTTTCTTATCCGTTTCCCAGAGGCACTGAGGGAGATACATATCAGCCATTCAAAGAACTATTTGTCTGCTTAGAAATATTCGATAAAAGGACCAGCACTTGGAGGTCAAATAACTTGACATAATGAAAGCCTGAGAGAAGTTGTTTTGATGAGAACAACAATCTGGCTAATCTTAGCTGGGTCTTTAATAAAAGTGTTTATCCCCACAAGTTATCGGACTCATCTCAGCAAAAAGCAAAGATGCAAATTCTGCTTTTTCAAGTAAATAAAGCCTCAAATAATGATCTAATTATCAAATGAACTGGCAATTGATCAGTCTGTTAATGAGCGAAAAGAAGTGAAATCTACGGAGTTAAGCATTTAATTAGCTTGTTTCAACCAACCAACATTCCAAAACCCAAATGTATTTAATTTACAAGTAAATCCTCCCAGTTGAGAAACTATGACCATTGCTTGAAAAATGACAAATCCTTGACAAACAAACCCCTTCTGCCGATAAGCTTTGTATTGAAGGGTCTTTGCTGCAATCTGCAGAGTTGTCTTGTTTGTTTGAGAGATGTAGTTGTGACTACATCCGACAGTCTTAAATTGACACAATAGCAACAAAAAAAAAGACACGGCAATGATTAAATCACATTAAATCGTCTATTTATTCCATAAAGTCCTTTTTATTTATTTGTATTTGCCTAATAACATGTTCAACGAGTCACATCAGTGAGTGGTCTGCTCTAATGAGCAACTAACTAAGTTCTAATCAAACATCCTTGATGGAAAATGCAACATTATGGCAAAATAACCAATTTTTAACGACTGCATGTGAAGATAATTTGACAAATGTGTTTCTCTTGCCCTCTTTTTTCCACAGCAGCCCACAGAATATTTCGACATGGGCATCTTCCTGGCTTTCTTCGTGGTTGTGTCGCTGGTGTGCCTCATTCTGCTCATCAAGATCAAACTCAAGCAAAGGAGAAGCCAGGTCAGTGTCAGAACACACACTCATCACAAAGCAAGTTTGAGTCACAAAAACAGTGATGTGACACAAAACACGCAAACCAATGCCGTGTTTTTCCACGCAGCGTGACTCTACCTGAGCTGGGTGACGGTAGCAACCATTTTGATTGATTCCTCTCGATGGTTAACTAAAAGCTCTCAGTGGAGGCTTATGTCCGGGCGCATGAATCAGGATTAGCATTTAATTAGGGCTGATGAGAAGTTGGCCGCTGGGACAAAAAACACAGAGGTGTCATGACGGAGCAGAAAAACTGTAGCGGCATCCGGTGTAATCCCGTCAGCACACGTGTGTAAAGACACTTTCTTTCTCTGTGTGTGTGTGTAATTTGTGGCACAGCAGCCGATGACTTCCTTTGGTGGTTAATTAAGAGAGCAGCTCACACCAGAGGGGTTTGTTACATTATAACAACCTTTCCTCCCTGAAATGGGAAAATGTAATTAACATCTTGTAGTGTAAATATTGTTAATACAGTATTAACATGTCCTCTCTAATTTGACTGTTAAAAGTGGAATAGTTTGGGGTTTATCTAAGGTTTCCTCCAGGGTTTGCCCTCACAACACTGCAGTTAATTACAAACTGAACATACAGATTACCTCATGTTCTATTTTTTTTAACCCTGTGATGAGATTGGCTTTCATGCCAAAGTTCATTGCTCTTTAACTTACAAAGACTTCAATTATCTCGTTGTGAGGCAGCAAGAAAAAGACCCTGGAGAGCGTTCCTTCCTTTAAGTAAAGCCTACACACACATAACTCTGGTTTACTGCTTTATGTCCCAATTTCTGCTACACATGTGAATCATTTAGTTTAATCCTCAAAAGTGGTTCTGCATGTGGCAACTTTCATCAATCACTAAGTTATATTTTGAAGGCAACACAAAACAAATGAGCGATAAAAAGAGTGGAGAACCAGAGAGCGTTGCTAAAGCATCAGTGAAACATTGCACAATGATGTAATGTGACAATGGGGAACATGTCTAATCATGACAAATGTAACCCTCTGTCATTAAAGGGGCCCTATTATGCTTTTGGGGGTTTTTCTTCTCTGTAGTGTGTTATATAGGTTTTTGTGTATGTAAATGGTCTGCTAAGGTTAAAATCCCAAGTTCTCTCTCCCCCCCCCCCCTTTCCTGCCTGAAACGCCTTGATTGTAGTCCTTTGTTTACTCCTGTAACATAGTGACATCACTACATTACACTTGTGCTTCTATTGGCTAGTGCTCCAGCACATTGTACGTTTTTAAGCTAAGCTGACCAATCACAACAGAGCCGGCCAGCTAACCAATCAGAGAACTGGGCTCTGGTTCCAGACAGAATATGTCAGAGAGTATGAACAAAATAAAGAGCTTTTTGAATATTAAAGCATGTAAACATGTCACAGTAGAGGAAGGAACAACATACAACTATGAACCTCAGAATGTGCATAATAGGAGCCTTTGAACATCATCAAAGAAGAACACGGTTAAAAAGTTGCCAACATTGGCGCATGGAAATGTAATGGCTTTTTTACCCCGAAACATCCTCTCTGAGTGGACTTTACACTGTTAGTGTTATCATTTAAATGCCTTGTTTGTGGGTCTCATAATCCACGCTGAACCTGTACCTCACCCCCCCCCCTCCCCCCACCACAGAGCTCCATGAACAGAATGGCCATCCAAGCCTTGGAAAAGATGGAGACGAGGAAGTTCAAGGCCAAAGGAAAGGGCCAGCGCGAGAGCAGCTGTGGAGCCTCCGACTCTCTGAGCAGCAGCTCCACCTCCGACTGCGCCATCTGTCTAGAAAAGTACATCGATGGGGAGGTAAGAAAAGATGCTACGTCCTTTGAGCTCATATAGAGACTTTATCTGCTTTGAGGACAGACGGTATAATGGTATTGCCATCAACTATTTTTTCAATACGGGTTGCAATGCTAGCTCTCACATTAATACCTTTCTTTTTGTATATGTACACATATAAGTATACTATTTCGAAATGAACTTTTAGCCAGTCCACATGTTTTGGTAGCCAATGCAACAAAACATTAAAAACCGTGATAATACCCCAACTTAGTGAAAAGGGTACCTCAAAAACGGTAAAGTGTTATGGCTTTGTCAGGCTCTTGGAGAGAAATATTAATAATAATGTTTCAGTATAAATAATAATAATAATAACTTGGATGTTTATAGCGCCTTTCATAATACCCAAGGTCGCTTTAGAAGGAAGAACAGCAGTATAAACAAACATAACATAACAAAAGGCAGTCTAGAGATGTTTGGTTTTAAAGTCCTGGTAAAATGTTAGTGTAAATAGTTACCAAAACACTATTTAAGTCCCAAATACTTTGTGATTTCATATTTTGCGATTAAACTCTTATAATGAGCATAAACTACATCTTGTTTGCGTTATTTATCTTGTATTTTGTTTAATTTTTGGTTTACCATACACATTTTATAAGGATCTTGTTTATTGTGAACTGTGGTGAACCTTATTTTATTTGTATCTGTTGGGACCATGATTGTGAAATCCAATCAAAAACAAGAATGAAACTTTTTAAAAAGCTAAACAAAAACTGATTACAATTTCTCTTAGCAACTCGGAGATAATGTACGTGAGCGGCTGTTTATCCAAACTCTAGAGCATAAGTGGACCATGAGGGAGAGACAACTTTGGTGGCAGTGTTAGTGTGGTCACCGTCCACCTGTGCTTGTTTTCTTTCCTTTATATTCTGTAGACATGAAACATAATGCAGTTATGTGGACAATAGAATGGAAGTTCCCCTGATGTGCTCGGGGACCGCGATCCTCCGTGACGCTCTTTCCGGCGCCTTTTCAGATGTTTAGTTCAGTCTTTGAGAGCACCTGGAGAGATAACGGTACCCAGAGTGCATTAGGTTGTGATTATGCTTCCTGTTTTCCCAAATGTGGCTTTCTTTTCATCTTTTTAAGGAGTCATTGTCAACAGCATTGTTCATCTTCGCTATGGGGACAAACCCCAGTGCCCGGGGGGGGGACATAGTTGGCGTATGTGTAAGGTTTTTTTTTGTGGTTATGTGTCTCTTCGGTGAGGAGGGGAAGAAATCACAACAAAGCGTGGCGCCAGGCTTGCACAGAGGAAGTGGCAATATAAAAGGCTGAATGGCATCAAAGCGCTTTTTCAGCAGTGTATCAACAAAAGCCTGGGTGGAAGAGGGCCCAAAGATGAGTCACATCGACCTTAGAATAAAGTATTAATGGCAGTGAGAGCTTTCAGAGGAGAGGAATATAATAATTCATACCGCTCCTCCTATCATCCTGGAATTCCTCCATGCCAGTTCTCCGTCTGAATACAAAGTGTTGCATTCCTTTCATATCAATCCTCCAGTGTTAGCCGTTTGTTTGTTTTGTTCCAGAAAGTGGTGACATTGACGACAGACTTGTATTTGTACCATTGTGTGACTTGTTGTTAAGGGTCTTGTTTTTGGCATAATATGAATTAGATTACTCAGAGGTAAAATGTTAATCAATTCACTACAGTTGACAGCTCTGTACAGCTTTGCTGCCACCTTGTGGACGTTTGTTACTTAACTGAGAATTGTTTATGTAACAACTTGGTAACTTTGGGAGTTGCAGGAATTCATCAATCCTGAAATTACACCATCGTTTAAATGTGTTTCACTTTTAGGCAGAGAGTTAATTGACACGTAAATTATCATTATTAATTGTTATACTTAACTTACTTGTATACATTATGTTCCATTGTGATAAAAAGTGTGAAACAATTGTTATTTGTGTATTACATTACGGTAGTATCTGACAGTTGTATCTTTGATGTGTTTCCCCCCACAGGAGCTGCGAGTTATCCCGTGTGCTCACAGGTTTCATAAGAAATGTGTGGACCCCTGGCTGCTCCAGCATCACACCTGCCCCCACTGTAGACACAACATCATCGGTAAGACAATATTTAGCTTTGATGTTCAGATAAAACACTCTTTGTCATCAACAGAAAAAAAACATACAAACACAAAAAAAGATACACTGAGAAACAACAGAGACATTCATGAGGATATGCTGTTATTTTTCAGAGCAAAAGAAGGGGAATCCAGGACCGGCCTGCATGGACCCCGGCAACCCAGTGCACAGCCGGCAGCGGGTGGTGCTGCCGGTCCACTACCCCGGCAGGGTGCACCGCGCCGGCCAGGTGACCGCCTACCCAACCAGAACCAGCATGGACCCCCACGGAAACCCCATCACCATGCTGACCGTGGACCAGCACCCAGATCCTCAGGGTCTGTACACCCCCCAATCAACATCCGCCTTTCTGCGGAGCTACCACCCCACCCTCCATCTGGACCACTCGGTCAACCCCCACCACTGTGGATTAGAGCACCGCGGCCCCCCCGCCTACCCAGCACAGCCGCATCATGGTGCTTTCAAACGGCCAAAGTTCCATGGTCGAAATTTTTCCCGAGCAGCGTGCTTCTCGCAGTACGAGACTATGTACCAGCACTACTATTTTCAGGGTTTGACTTTCCCCCAACAGCCCGAGGGGGGCCAGGGGCCTACTATGGCAGGGCAGCTTGGTGGAGGAGGGGGGGCCCATAAGGGCCAACACAGCAGGGCCTTCCAGCAGGGTCTGTTATACCCCACTGTGGTGCACATGGCACCAGCCTCTGCTACAAGAATCGGTGATACTAGCAGCACTTCTGGCCTGAACTGTTACCACGGTCACCGCTCGGTGTGCAGTGGTTACCTTGCCGACTGCCCTGGCAGCGACAGCAGCAGCAGCAGCTCGGGTCAGTGCCATTGTTCCTCCAGCGACTCCATGTTGGACTGTACTGAGGTCAGCAACCAGGGAGTGTACGGCAGCTGCTCCACTTTCCGCAGCTCGCTGAGCAGCGACTACGATCCGTACGTGTACCGGAGTAAGAGTCCATGCAGGGGGTCTGTGGGGGAGGCCGGGGCTGCGGCGTGTGCCACAGCTCCTGCTGAGGATTCCTCATCCCCTGTTCCCTTGGGACACGACTGCCTGCAGCTCCCCCCCGGAGCTTCAGGATATAACTCGGGGGACCACCTCTCCAACTGCAGCTTGGAGCCCAACTACAGCAGTCACTCATCACTGGAACCCAGGGAGAACAGCAACACTAGCACTACCTCAGCCGGGGCTCCAGAGCCCCCGAGAGCAGACAGGGGGAAGGGGCCACAGGAGGAGTCGGGGGAGCTCGGGGCTGCAGCCTGTAGCTGCTGCTTCGAGGGGCCCCCTCCCAATGTGCAGTGCAAAGGGCAGGACTCGGACCAAGCTGGGTCTCTGACCTCAGGACGCTTTCACAGGGGGATGGACTTTCACAGCGCCTCCTCCAAGAACTACTTTGCCCCCGAGCACCTGTGCCCCCCCTCGGAGCAGGTGAGCTACGAAGGGCTGCCTTGCTGCTTCTACAAAGAGCTGAAGGTGCACAGGGCCGCGGGGGGGCGCTACGCCGAGGACTACGCTGTTAATGTGCAGTACGCAGACTCGGAAGCCTGTTCCGGGCAGGGCTGCTGCGAACTCAACCAGAGAATACCCATAATTCCGGAGGACACAGATTGTGAATTGTGCCCAGGGGCAGAGACCCAAAGCAGTTTATTACCCATTAATGTCCCAGTGGAGGCAGAGGGGCGGACAGCAGAGCAACATGAGCCCAGGGAGAGGTATTTTACCTCTGGACAATTTAGAGGTCAGTCGTACCCTCTGGAGGAGGAGACCAGGGCTTTGTTTCACCCTCAGCTCTCTGCCAGCCCAGCTTCTTTGGGGAGCAGTACACCATCAAATGAGGGGGGTCTGGGTATATGAATTTAGAGCCCAGTGAGATGGGACTCAGTCTGAAGTATGTATTTGGTACCGAATCTGTCAGTCAATCATTGAAACCCTCAGCTGCCTTGTTGTAACCGTGCTCTCTGAGCGCTGAATGTTATCATCTTCGATTGTGTGGATTTCTACTGAAATGGCCTGTCATTTCTAGACAGTGTGTCAAGTTCATTCCTGTGGCCATGAAACATCTCAGCACCATGTTTTCATAGCACTGAGACAAAGTGGAACTACAAATATAGATGGACTGAAACTAGAAGTAGGTTGGTTTGGTTTCTATCTGCTGCCATCAAGGGTAATTAAGTAATCTGGGCCCATTTCTTAAGAGATTTTAGTTTCTATATCTTTTCTGCAAAATCTAGGAATTTGCCTTTTTTTTTTCTCCACAAAAAGATCACCCTTAATTCACAAACATCTACATGTATAGGTGCACGCATAAACACTGACTGCCTATAAAGCTTCAACCACCAGCTCGAATAGGTTGTACGGACATAGCTATACCAAAACAGAAAGACTTGATTGTTTTATTTTCTTTTACTTTTGTCAAAAGCAGGGAAATGGGTCCTTTTTAAGTGTCTGTGACCCACACATTTCTCTGAGGAGAAGAAGCTATATATTACAGAAAAATGCATAGAAATGTGAATGCAAGGCTGACACTGGTGTCTATTCAATATTAATACAGAATTTGTTTATGCATTGCATTTCTGTCCAGCAGTGGCCTACCTGTATGAAATGTGCCAGAGCAACATGGAAGCCTTACGCTGGGAAGCTGTTTGTAGCAATATCTAAAAGACACTGCGCCTCTTTGGGTTGTCTGAAGTGGCAGTGTCTCTGGGTCAGTAGATGTTTTTCAGAAGCAGAGTGTTGCACTCTTACTTTTTGTTTGGAAGCCCATAAAAGTGTATTTTTGCTGTCACTTACCCAATTTCCTAAATGAGACATGCTCTAAAAGATATCTAGTATGTATCAAAAGGCCAAAGGAAAGTGGCTGGAAAAGACTCATTTTTCAAAAGGGTTCCTTATTTTACTGTGACTTTTTTTTTTTTAAACAATGCAGTTATAAATACCAGTGTATCTGTTTGAATCATATCGTGCCATGCATAATACATACTCGCGATATCAATGCATGTCATTCATGCCTTTCTGTTTGTCCTGCAGACTGTTGTTATACTGTTTCTATGAAATACACACATTCTCTACACAGAGGAAGACTTTCTGAATAACCCTATTTATAAGTTAACCCAGTGCTGTAATCAAGTGAGAATCTAATCTTGCCTTTTGCATAGAGATATGTACCTACTGCAAATATAACATTTTGGGTACTTGAGTCACTATTTAATTTTTTTGTTATCGTTTCTAGCACTTAAAATGTGTACAAAAATTAATATTTTTTAATTTTTTAAGAATATAATTATTCTCTGTCACTACCATTACAAATGTTTTAAAGAAAAAGGCTAGAAATCAATCTGTGTATATTTCTGTACCTGTATAGCAAACACATTTCATAAATGGAAATGTTCTCTGAATATTTATTTACTAATATATTTATCTTTAAGCCATGTCTTATGTTCAGAGTGTATGAACGTTTGAGTTATTTGGTTGCTTTTTATTTTGAGAAAAATCACTAACATGACTTTGTATATACATGGTAATTGCACACAAGACGATTAAATCTTCTCTGACCAAAAAACTGATTTTAAAACTTTAGTACCATACAGTTTTGTAATTAAAGTGTACAAAGATCTGTAAAATATACAGTTTTATTCAAGTAACTCATGTTGTGGTGTCCTCCTTTTTATTACCTGCACTTCACATTCACATTTTGACATTGTTTTATCATAAGAACAAAATCTTTGCCTTCCGTAGCTTTGAGAAGAATCCATTCAGATACCGAGATCAACTTTTTAAACACTTTGAGATGTTACAGAACTAAACTAAAAATATTCTAAACTAAACTCAGTTGCTAGTAGTCCTAACATTGATACCAGAAATATAGAGGCATTTTGGGATTGCTTTCTGTCGCTGAACCGAACCCAGGAAAATATGTTCACTCTTCATGTCGGACATGTTTTTCTGTCATTGCTGCAGAGAGGAGCTCTGGGGCTTTAGTTTGGCAGTTGGACAGAAAAGCGTGAAACACAGAACCAGTAGTATAGTTTATAGAAAATAGTAAAACAAATTAAAACGTATAATTGTTTGTCAAAAATGTGTAAAAGAAAAGACATTGTGTATATATAGTATGAGAAACATATGCTAAAAACAGCATAGTATAGTACGTTGAAAACAGTATTGTATTTTGAAATTATGCAAAAAACGACAGTGTTGAAAATATCAGAACACACCACAGAGAAACATCGAGAAAAAATATGTAATATATTATGCAAAAAAAGAAATACCAATAATGACAGTTTAGTAAGTCAAGAAGTAGCAAAAACTACGTAGAACACTAATTCTAAACTGTCAGAAAAAATAACCTAGTAAAGTATATTGAAAATGTGCTAAAATAATAATGTTTGCATATTTTCATTGCATGTTGTTTTTTTCTATTTTTCTATTTCACATAAAATAGAACATTTGAGTTATTCGGTTGCTTTTCATTTCGAGAAAATTCCATGGAGGCGTTGTATATTCATCGTAATTACAATCAGGACAATTAGATCTTCTCTGATCCAAATCCATGTCCAAAGTATTCCAGTATCTCCTGTGATGTATCCTCCTTTCCATTACCTGCATTTCACATTATTGTTTTAACAGCAGAAGAAATACATTGCTTTGAGAATAATCCATTCAGGTACAGAGATCCTTTTAAACATTCTTTATTTGTAGCCAAAATGTAGATATTACATCAAAATATTTGAAAAAAGCTGCACATAAACTCACTTGCTAGTAGCCTTAACACTGATACCACAAATATAGTGACATTTAGGTTATCAGTGCAGCATTCTTTACCAACAAAGGTATTTAGTACAGTCTAATCGTTGCTGAACCAAGACCATCAGCAGGGAAATAAATATGTCCACCGAAATGCTTCTCTCATGGTGCAGTCATTGCTGAGAGAGGAGCTCTGACGTTCATGTCTGAGAACTCTGCACAGTTTGAAATACAGACAGAGAAGTGTGAAACACAGAGCCAGTCTTTTTGCTTCTGTTTTCCAGAGGAGTGCATCTCACAGCTTGAAACCAGAGTGAAGAGCCACGACTCCACCGGTGAGGTTGTAGTACTTCACAGAGTAGAAACCTGCGTCCTCAATCATACCTTTAAAATCCTCCTTCAGGAGAGAAGAAAAGGAAATGACAGTGAGTCCACAAGTTACACTGCAGACAGCTTGAAAAACATGAACCTAAGGAAACATACAGTGACTCAGTTATTCAGTAGTTTTGTCCTTAAAAAAAAGAAAAGATCACTACGATTTTTTGCCCATTATCTGACCTTAAAATGTACTTAGCAAAAGGTCTTTAAAATATTAAAAAGGTATTACATTTAACATCTGGATTAGTGCACATATCCTAAATCAAACCATTAAAATCAGAAAGTGATAACATTTCTTATGAAATACCCCCAACTGGAGTTGAATCAAATCAGAGTAGCAATGGTAGAAAAGAGTAGACTGAAGAAAAGAAAAAGGTTCTTACCTGGTCCGGGAACTTGCGGATGCTTTCTACCAGATACTGGTAAGACTTCCAGTCTCCAGCTATCACCTCTCCCAAAACTGGGATCATCTGGAAACTGTACGCGTCATAAAGCCTGAAAACATGAAACAGGATCAAAGTCAGTGAGCTGAAACCTGCTGCAGATACACTCATTTTAAAAATCCTTCTTATATGAAACTAATCGTTTGTTTGTGATGAGTTCTTACCCTATAAAAGTATTTTTAAAAGAATTTCGTATTTTTCATGAATTTGAAATTGACCAATTTGCATAATGAGTACTTTTACTTTTGGTCCAAGATCTGAGTACTTCTCCCCAGAGTCCTGCACGGGTCTGATTTTCAAGACCCGCTCCCGCCCCGCACCCGCGACGTGCAATACCGAACCCGCCCCGCTACCCGCACATATTGCCAATTAGTTCCGCAACCCGACCCGACCCGTCGGCACAGGATCCGCAACCCGACCCGAACCCGCATATATATAAGCAGTGAAAACGTACAATTATTAACACACACAGTTGCATATTTGGCTCAAAAAGCCTGGGATGTTGGTTATTTTCTGCATCTAGGATGACACCAAAAGCCTCCCAGACGTTGGATTTCGCTCTTGAGGAAGTATTATTGAAAAGGCTGTATTCTCGCTAGAGAGCTTCACCTCAGCCATTTCGAATGTGGCGCGCTCAGCAGCAGATTGATGCGCTGCAGAGGTTATGATTATGCGCGGTCCCGAGGGGGAGAGGTCTGAGGATTTAAACATTAAACTAAATTATTATTATTTAAATATATTTATTATGCAACACCCGCAACCCGACCCGCATCATCTTTGTTTTACCCAGAACCGAACCCGGAAAAAAGCGTTTGAAAAAATACCACCCGCGAAATCACCTTTTTTGCGGGTCACCCGTCGGGTACCCGCCGGATACCCGACCCGATGCAGGACTCTGCTTCTCCCACCTCTGGCAACAACAGTCTCAAGGTTTTATTTCAGACCGATTCTTAAAAAAAAATATTTGACTCAAACTATCCTGTGTTCTGAAGAGTGTTAATCTGAACACGGACCCTTCACAGAGTTATACACTCTTCCTTGCTCTTTAGTCAGGGGTCGTTACACTTTTCACCCAATGATTTTTCAAATGACTTCTCCATGACCTTACCTGATTTTCCATGACCAAAAAAATGACTCTTTTCTCAGCGTAACCACTGAAAATGGTTTATTTGAACATGGAACAGGAAAAATAAGGTCATACATATGAACAACATGTTGTGCGCCCATCTAAAACAAATCAAATAGGCCTACTAGCTTCTACACGGCTAAAGCAACTACAATCTCTCACCAGGCAAAATACCTCAACAGTTAAAATGACATTTTACGTTTCATTACATATACGATACAGTATTTTATTTTATCATTATAGTAATTACTATTTCGCATTAGATAAGATTTAAGATTACATTTGATGCAACGTTAGTTACATTCCATGACATGAAAAATATTGTTTCGATAACTTTTCCCAGAATCTGGAATTGTGCATTTTGAATTTCCATGACTTTCCAGGTTTTAAATGACGCGTAAGAACCCTGTTTAGTACTCTGCAGCCAGCCTCACATTTAACAAGCTGAAGTGGCTTTTAGGAACAAAACCACAAGAAGGGCGTGTTCATCCAAGGACACAAAATCCCACGGCGGGATAAAAAAACGCATAGTAATTATATATATATATTTCTTAATTGCTGCCTCAGTATAAGCCGAGCATCTATGGGCATCTGTCTTAATGTAGGCAGCCATACATGTAGTATGCTGGTGAGACAGAGTACTCTACTCGCTTGAATACGATCGACCACCTCCGAGAGAAAACAGACAAGCCCCTTGGTGAAAAGTTTTCAGCGATTCTGTGAAGGCCAGTGATGAATCACAGAGTAGCTCTCTGAGAGTTCTACGGTTGATTTCATATTCACAGTTAGTCACAATCCGATTAGAGAGCACTGCCCTCCTCACCCTTGCTAGAACAGGATTTGCTCACTTGCTGAAACTCCAAACACATAAACCTGGCCACGGGTCGGCTTCAGGAACACGCAGAGCCTCCTGCAGAGCGCTGAGCAACCAGAACAGATTTATATGAATGCTCTGACACGCCTAAAAAGCGGCCCCGGTATAATGTTCATCTCAGGCTTCATATTAGTATTGCTGCGCCTCTACTCTGTGACATAATAACAGTTTAAATGATACTGAACTATCTCACAGTCATTGTCTACAGCAAAAGATTATCAGCTAGTAACAGCTTCGCAGTTCTTTGACTTTACATTTCCAAGATAACCTTTCTTTGTAAGCTGAGGTATAGTTGGAATTGAAACAATGAAAGACATACTCTAGTGTTACAGTATCCCATGCTGTATACACTGGATGCATTGCAAGAATTATATTTAGCCTGCCCCATCTCTAAGATGACGATTTAACGGGAATTGCCAAAACAAAGTCTAGCTGTGAGCCTCTCTTAATTCACCGCGCGAAGATG
>NW_011362970.1:131791-140347 GCF_000735185.1 Notothenia coriiceps | reverse complement strand
ATCGGTACCCACGCAAACCTTGTGGAGTGTTCACATTGGCGTAATACAGGTTGGAATCTCTTAGTCCCGATCGACCTACACACACACTACCACTACTGAACCTGTCAACAACTGGACAGTGACTAACCTAAACACTACACAAGTGGGACAGCCCAACACAATGACGCAGACTAACCTACACACTACACACTGGTCCAAACAATACGTGGACTACCTGACAACCTACACAACACAGCCACACAATACACACAGGCCACTAACCTACAAACTACACTACCCTCAAAATCCAAGTGCTAACTTCATAACACTACAGAACGGTTTCAAACATGAGAGTACTAACCTACAATTCTGCACACGTTTCAAACAATGACCATTAACACACTAACCACGGACACACACACACATCGTCACACCAATCGACACAAATTCACGGCGTGTACTGGGGTTGCCAGAAACTGACCATGATCAAAATCGATTATTCGGCAGCCCTGGCGAATAATAATCGATTATTCGACCGACCCCGACCCCCCGCGGGAGAGAACGAAAAAAACTCAGACAAAAGGAATTCCGTTGTTTGTTTCATTTAACTTCCTTTGGACTTGTAAGTTCGAAGTAGTTCCACGAGGAGGAACTCTTTTTACCTGCCGCTTTGTTCATCTTTAGTCGCACGTGTGAGGGAGAGGGGGGTTGGGGGCGGGCTCGGTGTGTAGCGTGCTGCAGCAGCAGTCTGCTCTGCACGCAGGCTTCCTCCAAGTTTACAGTAAAACAAACTGGTGGTGTGACCAATGGCCATTTACAATTATTAATACTATTACTATTATTAGCATTAGTCTATATTTTGGTTGAAACTAAGCCAGAAAAAAATAAATAAACATAAATAATAATAAAGAAATATATAAATAAAATCGATTTTTAAAAATAATATTTGATTATGGAGACTGTAACGAATATTCGAATAATCGAATAATCACTGGCATCCCTAGCATATACTGCCACCCGAAGTCCCGGAGTCCCCCGGACTAAATCGCCACCCGAAGTCCCGGGTAAATCGCCAGAAGCGCCGACACCTCCTCATCACTCCACCGCTCCCACGTTTTATTTTGTGTTGCCATAAATTAGTCTCTTTCCGTTGGTGCGCTGAGCTAATGCTAATAATGCTAATGCGAGCAAATAAAATGGCAGCTTCACAAAACTTTTCGGAGCTTTACGGGGCGTGTTTTGCAATTCGCCCAGCCAATCAGAAATTGGAACCTTTTCCTCCCCAGGAAAGTACCCCCTCTCTAGCAGGGACTGAACAGGGGTGAAAAGGTTTGCATGAACTAAGTTCTAATTCCAGATATTTTTGGTGTGAAAGCAAAATCCCAAGAATTATCTGAACTATTCCTGGGAAAAGTACTCCGGCGCGAAAATGCCTATAATTAAGCAATTATCTTACCAGAGGTGTGACCACAGCCTCTAAAGACTTGCTGAGAGGAGAGAGGATGCCACTGGGAGGAAAAGTCAGCAGCTCATCCTTATTGCTTTCCAGCTTCTTGCTTTCATCACAGTGCTTTTCTTTGGACTCCCTCTCTTCCTCACTTTTCTCCTTTTCTGACTCCATGTCAATCTTTTCTTTGTCTCCAGAGCAAATGCCAATGCCGCTGTCCTCAGTGCCTTCATCCCGCCTCTGCTCCTCCATCCTTCCAGCATATTCCAGCACCTCATCGAACATCTGGTCAATAATTTCGGCAGTGTTGGTCTCATCGTGAGAGCTCAGTTCAGCATCTGTGAAAGATACATTAACAAAGGGATGAGGGCACTTTGACAAAAAAAAAGACTTCAATTGACACAGGTAGATGCCTGCTAATGTCTGAGACAATTGTATTTAAATGAAGGAAACCCACACCATATAGACACAATCTATCTTGTTGTAGGTTAATCCCAGTCACAACTTTTCCCTCAAGTGCAACCCTGCAATAGAAACTGTGTACTCATGGCCTTAAAATGGTCTCTCTACTTACCACCGCATTGAAGCTGAATAATGTAACCTTTAAGTGAAACAGAAACATCCATACAAGCTTCTCCAAACATATGTGGAGAAGCATGTCCACCTGTGAATTTGTAAACATTCTGCTCTCAATATGAACCCACCACATGCAGTGATTTCTGTCTCACCAACAAACAATTTCACCCATGTGCTTGATTCTAGAGAGGTTCACCTCCTTCCTGTTCTCACCTGACCCTGCCTCCGCCCTGGACTCCATGGAGGTATTTTCCTCAGACACTGTTGAGTCATGGATTAGCTCAGGCTCCAGGATAAAGGTGACTTTCTTTGAATTGTCTCCTCTCTCTGCTTTGTGGGTTTGTTCTGACGGCCCATCTACAACACCCTGCCCTGTCTCCAGAAGGTGATCTGACACCTGGACCTCTGACAAACCCTGAGCAAAAGCAGATGTTGGAACTCTTTTGTATGAGTCCACATCCAAGTCTTCTTCTTTCACATTAGCTGCCTGGATCTCCTTTGACTTTTGACATATGTCATCCGTAGAAGTACTTTCTCCTGTATGTTGCTGGTTTTGTTTTGTTGCAAAAATATAAATATCTTCTGCAACTACTCCTTCAGAGGACTCCATGTTCCCTCGTTCTTCATCCTCTTCAGGTCTAGGTATTTTATCTTCCTTCGTTTTAGAGGAGCCAGGCATTTCAGCAGAGACATCAACCAAATAACATTCTCCATGTTGGATGTCAGAGGGTTCACTTTGATCTGCAACACTGTATATTTTCTCTTTTTCCATTATAGGTGATTCACAATTACTCTCCTGCTCTTTAACACACACACATTTCTCCTGTTGTGCAGCTCTGATAGACTCTTCCTCATTGCACACCTTTTCTTGAGGATAACTCCAAGACCTTGACTCCTCATCTGTTGAAGGCTCAATGCCCTCTTCACTATATGAACCATCAATTTCCTCAAATGACCCAGACCTGCCCTGTGTAGTCACTATGGAAACCTCAACCGGTTCCTTCATGTTCGACTCCTCTGCATGAGTTGATTCTAGCAAGCCTTGCTCTTTACCTGAAGGCAACTCAATGCGTTCCTCACCCAAAGGTGCTTTTGAGAAACTCTGATCCTCGCTAAAAGACAACTTCAACACAGTCCCAGTCTCTGCAGCGGAACTCTTTTGCTCCTTCTCCTCCCTGACTCCATCATCCGCATTTTGCTCCATCCATTCCATGTGCATCTGTCCCTCAATAGAGTTTCCAAGCCCTACCGATCCTTCACAGTCTCTGGGTGCCTTTAATCCTGTTGAAAAGTAGTCTTACATGTTATCAATAGGCTACCCGTGTTATATATTACACAGTAAACACAGACTTCCTTGCAACTCTCTTAGGTGCTGCAATTAATTGAAATGGAGGAAAACACTTTTAAAGTAGATATTGTTTCTATCGTGATAATGAAACTGGCACTTAAACTTAAGGAAATTAATGACTATTGATGCGAAACCAGTGCTCTTTTTTATAAAAAAAAGAAAAGAAAGTCTGTATACCACACTGTGGAACTAATAGGAATAATGTATCTTCTTATTACCAAGTAAGAACAGATTCTATGTACAGGGTTCATACACTTTTTCATCAATGATTTTCCATGACTTCTCCATGACCTTTACCTAATTTTCCATGACCAAAAAAAAAATGACTCTTTCTCAGCGTACCACTGAAAATGGTTTATTTTAACATGGAACAGGAAAATAAGGTCTGCATATGAAACATGTTGTGCCCATCTAAAACAAATCAAATAGGCTTACTAGCTTCTACACGCTAAAGCAACTCAAATCTCTCACCCAGCAAAATACCTCAACAGTTAAATGACATTTTACGTTTCATTACTATACGATACAGTATTTATTATCATTATAGTATTACTATTTCGGCGATTAGATAAGATTTAAATTACATTTGATGCAACGTTAGTTACATTCCATGACATGAAAAATATTGTTTTCGATAACTTTTCCAGGGCCTGGAATTTGCATTTTGAATTTCCATGACTTTTCCAGGTTTTTAAATGACCGTAAGAACCCTGTTTAGTACTCTGCAGCCAGCTCACATTTAACAAGCTGAAGTGCTTTTAGGAACAAAACCACAAGAGGGCGTGTTCATCCAAGGACACAAAATCCACTCGGATAAAAAAACATATATATATATATATATATTTCTAATTTGTGCTCAGTATAACCGAGCATCTATGGGATCTGTCTTAATGTAGGCAGCATACATGTATATGTGGTGAGACAGAGTACTCTACTCTTGAATACGATTCGACCACCTCCGAGAGAAACAACAAGCTGTGAAAATGTTTTGCAGGATCTGTGAAGGCAGTGATGAATCAACAGAGACTCTCTGAGATTCATACGGTTGATTCATATTCACAGTTAGTCACAATCCATTAGAGAGCACTGCTCCTCACCTTGCTAGAACAGGATTTGTCACTTTGCTGAACTCCAAACACATAAACCTGCCACCGGGCTTCAGGACACGCAGAGCCTCCTGCAGAGCCTGAGAACCAGAACAGAATGAATGCTGACACGCTTAAAGGGGCCCTATAATGCTCATCTTCAGGTTCATATTAGTATTCTGCGCCTCTACTGTGACATTAATAACAGTTTAAATGATTACTGAATATCTCAAGTCATTTCTACAGCAAAGATATCAGTTAGTAACAGCTTCGCAGTTCTTTGACTTTACATTTTCCAAGATACCTTTCTTTGTAAGTTGAGTATTATTGGATTTGAAACAATTGAAAGACATACTCTAGTTTACATATCCATGTTATACACTGGATGATTGAAGAATTATATTTTAGCTGCATCTCTAAATACATTTAACAATTTGCCAAAACAAGTCTAGCTGTGAGCTCTCTTAATTCACGTGGAAGATGTTTAAAGCATGTTCAAATGAAAACACATTATCTACAAATTTACAAGAACTTCTTTGGTTTATTTTTCTGACAATCATATGTGATCAAATAGATCACAGTTAAACACTTGACAGTACTGTCTATAAGTAGAGTGTTATGCATTAGGTAATTTGTAATGTAGAAATGTAATCAGATTAAACAAACACATATACGTTTGTGATTTGCATCTACTTTAATTTTGTATGCGTCTCTTGAAAAGTGTTGATTCACAAGGACTGTTATGTTTATGGTGTGTTTTTAAATGTGTTGATTTACATGGACTTTACTTTTATGATTATTTTCAATGTGTTCTTTGATCTGGACTGTTATTTGTAACGTGTGCTTTCTCATGTGGACCCGGGAATATGAATGAACAGTCTTCATAGAAGCATCTGAGCATGAGAGAAGCTGTAGTGATAATGCAACCAGTTACCTGATCTATATGCGTGACGTTTCGAATCCCAAAGGCGATGGTATAAATATCGAACTGGTCATCATCAAAGGGCAGCTCCTCTGCGTCCCCCACTACCCAGGACAGACCTGCCGCACACAGGCACACTTCAGCAAACGTTGCCCTCGACTCAGATCACAAGGTGGAAGAATAATGATTATGCACACCGTTGAGATCATGCATGGTCGCACAGAACTCTCAAACAAGTGTTTGCATAATATTATCTGAGACATTCAGCTGTAGACATTTAAGGCTGCACAAAACAAGAAAGATATTTTCGCTAACATTGTTGAATACATTAATATTACCTGCAATAAATAAACTGATTTTAAAGTGTAATTAATTCTGCTTTACTGCGGCTCTCAGTATATCGCTAAAATGCGACAGATTGGTTTTTGAATAAAAAACTAATGCAGCAAATTTAAAAGTGACCTATCATGCAAAATGCACTTTTGTACGCCTTTTATACATGAATATGTGTCCCCGGTTTTCCAGGGAACTCACCAAGTGTCAGAAAACACAACCCTCTCTATTTTCCTCCATACCCAAATCTCTTAAAAAGGGTCTGCAATGGATCTGATACAGACTGATCCAGATTTGAACACTTCTATGACGTCACAGAAGTGGCGCTACGGCTATTGGGCCAAGTCCACCAATCAGGAGGAGACAGCCACGGACATTGTCGTTCGAAAGCGCTGGAGACGCTGTAGTACATATTTCAGGCCTGTAGATGGTGCTGTTCTCACTGAATCCGACGAGAAAGGCAGTGTTAAATTGAGCGAAATGTGGAATGGATCAAATGCATGATCTGTTTGGTATTTTGAAAAATAAAAAGTATAAATATGCCTTATATAGTTATGGTCCTACAATATATTATTCAAAAATAGCATGATAGGTCCACTTTAAATGAAAACTAAAGGCACCAATAAAAGAACTGAATGTTAGCTAAAGCTCTTGTTTATGGCTGCCTGATTTAGAAATGTCTAACAACAATTATTAATACAAATGGAATTCTGACTAAAACCATATTAATGATAACTACTGTGAGTTTTATAACTGAAACCAAAATAAAACTTTTGGATTCTTTACTCTAATTTTTTTTTTTTTTTTCACAAAAAAGCCAAACTTGTATTCTTTTTAATTATAACTTTGTCGTATTCGTATGGACACATTTGGGCAATAACAAAAATGGCTGTCTGACTCTGGACGCAAAGATGGGGGTGAATTCAGGCTCCTATAACTAGAGCTGCACTGATGAGTTGACTAACAGAAAACTTATTTGAACCATTTTAAAAATAGATTAAACATTTAAAAGTAATTTTCCATGCAAATATTTTTAAAGCCTCTTTAAGATGGAGATGTCCGGCATTTCTCTGTTTTGAAATATCTTTGAAAGATATTTAAAAACAGAGAAATGCCGGACATCTCTCAAGTTTCGGATATGGATGGCCGAAACAAGACATTTGCAGTCATCACTTTGGACTCTAAAAAAACATGTGATTAATAAGAGAACCTAATCTGCAGATAAATCAATAAAGAAAAAAATTGTTAGCTGCAGCCCTACATTTGTCCCTATGACCTGTACATATATTGTGAAAAGGTAATCCCAAAAAGCTGTGTTTCACATCTGAGGGAATCAGAGTGAAGCTCACCAGCACTGATGCCCAGGCCGTCAGCCTTCTGCTTTCCTACTCTCAGCATCTCCTTGTTGATGTCACAGACCACCGCTCTGGATTCCTGGGGCCCGTCCTCCTCCTCCTCTGTCGAGTAGTTGTTAGAAATGTCCTGCCACGACGGTGCCTGCATGGACCGGGCTGCACGCCGCTTCCGCCTCTCTTGCTGAAAACAAACGTACTCCAGAAAACGTAACGAAATGTCACCTGCAAGGGGAATAATCACAACAACAAAAAGAAGTCAGCGAGTTAAGGTTTAAGTTTGATGGTATGTAGAAAATACACAAGAGCTGCTTTACCTGTTCCACCGGCCACGTCCAGGAGTCTCACCCCGGGCTGGGGGTGCATGACGTGGAGCAGCGTGTCTTTCCACAGTCGGTGAACCCCCAGACTCATGGCATCGTTCATGGTGTCGTACTTCTGCGCCACGTTCTCAAACACCTTATACACTGGAAAAACACAAAGAGAGAGCATCTTATCCCTGAAGCTGACTCACATATTCTATCTAAGAATATACTTTAGATGGTTTGTTTTCGCTTGCTTTAATGTTTTGTGATCAAGGAGAAATGTTTTCAATCTCAAGTGACAAAGTCAATATATAAAGTTGAATGTCTTTGGTTACTTATTGACATGTTAATCATATTCTAAATGATTTGCCTGGGTAAATAAAAGGCTTTAAAGAGCCTGTGACACGATTTTCCCCCATCATCCAAACCCATCAATTTGAGTAAATATTGTCCCCTTGAAAACCGTTACTGAACTGATTTTGGATATTTGTACTTTGATAACCATTAATCTGCCCTTCAATGTTGACCATTTCCTGGATCTTCTCGGGGATTCTTCAAGTCCCGCCAAATTATGGGTGACGTCAATGCGGGCACAGCGCTCCAGCTGCACCGTTCAGGATCCCAGCATCTGCATGCAAACGCACGATGGCGCACACAGCAGCAAGCTCAGACAGCGATGACAGTTTAATTTTGAACGTGTCTGAGAGCTCATATGAGGCTGAAGGATCGGTTTATTTTGTATCTGTTAGAAGTTTAGGAATTAGGTGCGTCAATATGGGCGATCATACGGTCATGTAGCCAGTGGTGGACTGGGACTAAAAATCAGCCCGGGACTGTCATTTTTTGTAGGGGTTGATGTGGTGACCAACATCATCCATGTTGGTTGTACCTAATGTGGCACACAAAAAAAAATGGTGTTACAACCCTTTATTACCTATTTACGTGCCTAATAATAATAAGTAATAATAATAATAATAATAATAATTAATAAGGGTGAGGCTTAGCCCTTGTGATCCAGGGTGGCAAAGGGCGTCGCCTCCGAGGGGGGCAACTGTCAATTAATGCACCCGAACCCGACCCACGTCACCCGCCTGACCGTAGCCACTGCTTAGGGCTTACCCGGCCATGGCTTCACCCGGCCAGCCTATTCAGTGATCGTGTAGGGTGCAGGGGGCAACTTTTAAATGATCACCATGGACCTGTCTTCAC
>NW_011362970.1:105967-131723 GCF_000735185.1 Notothenia coriiceps | reverse complement strand
GTTAATCCCGTATATATGCTCTCCCCTTTTCCTCAAGCGTGTCTTCCAGGTGTCAACGTGCGACCCTCCTCCCACCCCTTCGCCTCCTACTTCCAACTCAGGGCCAAGCTTAACCTTCTCCCTTCCAACCGGACCTAACCACTTATCACCACCACCAGTGTCTAGACCCAGGGGTTCATCGAAACGGTCTTCCCTTCGCCGAATGACATTCCTACAAAACCTGGGCCTATCGCCAAACCACCATTTCATTCACTTGTATAAAACTGTCATTCATTAAGATTTTTCATTTATATAAATGTGACCTGATAAGTAAACATGTATCATATGTTCGCCGAATTGACATGAAAGCACTAATAAATGTAGTTTCATCCACTTGAGTTTACAAAAATAATCGATTTGTTTTTATATCACATCCGACGGGAGGAAATTCAGCAGCTCTCACTACCGATTTTTAATCCTAATTTAATCACCATCTTCACCACGATCATTTATGTTTATGTTCGCCGAATTGACATGAAAGCACTGACAAATATGAATATACTGTAGTCAACTTCATTAAAACGTTATTAACGTGCCTAAACTCAGTAATTCACCATTTCTACGCATGACAACACACTTTGTCCGTGTTTGGCTCTCTCGCCGCACAGTGAAGCGTTCCCGCATTGACGTCACTTCCGGCTTCCCCCAAAACCTCAAAATGAGTCGAAGGAATTTTCCCGCGATGTTCGAAATTATTGATATTTATCGGAACGGTATCGCTTTTTCTTTTTTAAACTGACGGTTCGAGATTACTAGTAGCCCACTATTTCATTGCACAACAGTTGTTGGGTTCGTGTCACAGGCTCTTTAACTTAAACTTTCGACAAGGTATCTTTATTTGAAATTGCGGCAGTGGCTCAGGCTGAAAGGCCGATCGGACCAGAAATACAGAATGTGGACCGTTTTGTGGAGAGGTGCCAGGCGCCCTTGAGCAAGGCACCGAACCCAACTGCTCACTGGTGCCGGACAGACTGGCATGTGTGCGCCTATCTGTATTACAATGCATGCGTGTTTTACTGTGTGTGTGTGTGTGTGTGTGTGTGTGTGTGTGTGTGTGTGTGTGTGTGTGTGTGTGTGTGTGTGTGTGTGTATTACAGATATATATAAACAAAGAGGGAAAACTGAACTTGCGCCTATGGGGATCGATAAAGACTCATGTTAAATGTTTTTAATATTATTTTTGTATAACTTTTAATAGTTAGATGATAGAATGTCTAAAATGACCATTCATGAAATTGAACATCTTTATTAAGTGTTTCTATAAGGAAAGGAAATATTTTTTTATTCTTGTCATTATGCCAAACACAAGTTTGATGAGGGGAAAGGTTTGAGTGTTTATTAATATAATGTTGGGTAAATATTGACCGAGAATAACAAGTTAACAACATACAGAAATAGTATGCTCTGTGCTAAATCAGCCAATTATTTCCCTAGCTTAAAAATAAAAACAACACTGCAGGTATCAGACAATTTAAAACGTTATACCAATATCTGCATCAAGGTACCACTGTTAAATTCACCTTGAACACATTAAAGAGATTGTATTGACAGAAATGTATTTTCATGGACTTAGTGTAAGCCGAACTGTCTGGCACATCCTTAAGATCCCAACAACATCTGAAATACTTTCTCTGACGGTGTGTACAATTACACACCGTAAAGGAGCTTTTAGGTAGTGACATGTTTGAATGAAGTTTGTTATCATACAGAGAGACACCTCACCTCTCTTTGCCTTCTCTGTCTCCGGCACCGTTTCGAAACCGAAGTGCGTGCTTCTGTCTCCGGCGGCCTCGCTAAAGCACCGACAGCTCGGCGGCTCCCAGCAGCCAGCGGGCTGACCTGGAGCACCAGCAGCGGTAACATTAACATTTCTGTGGGAAAGACGGATCCCCCTCCGAAACAGGAGTCTCATGGAGGCGGCCATCTTGCCAAATTATGCAACTATGCGACACTCTGTCGTCATTCACAGGCGACGGTTAATCTTTTTTTCAGACCGCCCATCAGTGTATTCAATGTTTTTAAATGTCAGCTATTTATTATACCACAACGATTAGTTGTTGTTCTCAATATCTGGCTTTTGGTACAATGTTCAAATATGTATAAAGATAAGTAATAACAAACTATGTTAAAACAAAAGTGAGTTTGAGGAATAATAATACAAAACATAATCAAGAAACAAATGATGATGTATTATCACATTTTAAGATGTGATATAGGCTACTTTATTGTTCCCCAATGATAAACCCTGATTATTTTTTAAATAGAAAGCAAAATGTAAATGTGAATACTATGGTATTCACATTTACATAATACGCTACTTTCCCTTAAATAAAAGATCTGAGTAACTCTTTCACCATTTGATTATTAATTGTTATGAGGACTTGCAAACGCTTGTTCGATGTGATATCCAAGGCTCATTGGTCACAGAGCCTGTACCCATGGGCGGTTCTAGGGGTGGGAGACAACGGTGGGAAGTGCCCCTGTAACAATGAGCCCTTCTGTGGCCCCCCTCCAAAAGAAGAGTTCATGATAATACAATGTCAGGTAGCACTGTGCTGTAACTAGCCAAAGTGAACTTAAATGCATTTATTTTTCATAATGTAATTTAATAATATGAATACTGAAATACTGAAACTAATTATGTTACTAAAGAACCCCACCAATGATTGTATTTTATGTTTTTTGTGTGCGCTAAAACTTAAATACTAAATGTTGAACACTGTCTTTCATGTCTGTTGTCTTGCATTAAATGTGCACCTCTCTGCATTATTTAGCTCATTGTATGTATTTTTTTTTCTTTTTCTGACATGTACATAGTTAACTTCATCTGCATTATTTGCACTTTGGTCTATCAACATAATCTGCACTATTTGTATTCTAATCTATTCTAATCTATTCTACTCTGTTTCTTCTTCTTATACTTTTTAATTAGTTTTATTGTTTGATGTCCTATATTATGTTGCATTGCCATATGGCAATGCTGGGGCCAGTTATTTGATGAGATTCAACAATGCAACATAATAATATATATATTCTGTTAGAAGTAAAAGTAATGCTTTCAAAATCTTACTTAAAGTGGACCTACCATGCTATATTTGAATAATATATTGTAGGGCCATTATAAAACATGTCTACACATTTTTTTTTTCAAAATACCAAACAGATCATGCATTTTAGCCATGCCTCATTTCGCTCTATTTGCTCTTTGTTAGCCCTGTGTTTGCAAGGGCTGAATCTATGAGAAGTCTTCTTCGCTGGTTTTGTGGCAGACTACAGCACCACCTACAGGCCTGGCATATGTACTACAGCGTCTCCAGTGCTTTGGAACGGCAATGGCCGTGGCTGTCTCCTCCTGATTGGTGGAGAGTTGCCCATATAGGCGGAGCTCCTCGTTTCTGACGTCAGAGATATTTCAAATCTGTATCAGATCCGTTGCAGCCCCGTTTTTAGATATTTTGGGTATGAAGGAAAAGAGAGAGGGTTGTGTTTTCTGACACTTGGTGAGTTCCCTGACACACCGGGGACAGATATTCATGTATAAAAGACGTACAAAAGTGCATTTTGCATGATAGGTCCCCTTTAAGTAGAAGTGCAAGCGCATTGGCATCAAAATATAATTGAGAGTTGAATTGCCCATTTCAGAATTGTGTATATTCAATTACTGGATTGTGTGTTTGTCATCTAATTGTAAGTGGTTTATATAAAACTGCTGTATATTTTAACCTGTTTTTAACCTCTAAGTTGCCACAGGGAGAAAATGACTTCTTAATTTATTAATAATGGCTAAATATAATAGTCAAGCACCTAACAAAAATGCAGCTTTCAGAAAGAATAGTGGATTTTGTGTTTTACACACAGGAATAATCTGATGTTAAATGCTGCAGAACACAGAGAGTTCTACCTGTGTGTTCAGTGTTAAAAACATGCATAACAACCATGCTGTCTAATGTTCATTTTTATCTTGACTATAATGTGATGTACATCCTTCTTTTAACCTAGGGTTGTGTAGCCCTTGCTGTCAGTAGGCCTACTCCTGACACACTGCCCATTATTCTATAACAATATAAAAAGTAAACATTTCCTTTAGTGATGGTAAAGAGAGGTAGAGATGAGAGACCTTTCTCTGTAATACTAATTAACGTTGGGTGCCCGGACTTGTCAAACATACCTCCATCTAGTGGGCAAGTACAATCATTACATCTTCAAAAATTACCACTATTGTGGATTAACATTTTTGTCCAGAAAAATTTCTAATCTGACTTTGAGGTGAGATTATTCTATTGAATACTGTTTCTTAAATCAAGAAGGAACTTTGAACCCACACTTTTAAGCTGACACGGACGACGTGTCCTGAATATTAAAAGAAGGATGATAAAAAAACAAATTCAAATCTCCTTTACTTTTCTCTCTGAAGGTTTTATTGGAACTACTTTCTGCTGAAGAAATAGTCCTCCCCTGACCTTTTTACAGTTTTCTATCACTGTACAATATTATAATGTTGCTTGTTTATTTGCACCCATCAACATAGTCAGCAAGTAACCTATACGTTTTAATGCTAAATATATTTGATTTCCATGCCCTCTCTTCTATGAGTTAAAACTATTGACATCCGTTGACCGAAATTGAAATAAGTAATATCCTTGCAGTCTATAAAACAATTTCAATCCAAAAACAGGGGCATAAACTGGGTCTGTACAATAAATGTGTGTTTTTAAACAAGTAGGAAATGCGAAACCCTACTTTATTCTCCAACAAATACATGGACATACATAAAATAGGCCTATCAATACTTAAAATGTCCAATAAGTCACGTTACGTTGATGCATGACGCAGGTTGCTATGGAGCTACGTACAGTTTAGTTAAGAAGCTCATTCTAAAATCACCATTTCACTCTATGGAGGAGAAAGCTGTTACTCGACGATTTTAAGAAATTGAACAAGGTATCACTGAAAAAAACGAGCCCACTTCAGCCCAGTTCAATTTTACAAAAAAGTTATCGAAGAAAATGTGAGAATTTAAAGAGTTTATTTAATAAAATGACTTTTGCCTTGCCTTTTTTTTTTCTCGACGATTTGTCATCGAGACACTTCAGCTAGTGTAGTCAAATATTGGGACAAATTAAATATATTTAATTACGGTAACGTTTTTGCTGTAAATAACCAACATATGAGGACAGACGTAACTATTTCACATCCTGCAATAGGCCTACTTATGTAACATTTAGTTTGATTAGTGTCGTGTCGGAGATGATCATGGCCTGGATGTCTCACACACACTCCCATACAGCAGGGAGATGTGAGCGTCCTGCAGGAGACATGGCCCCTGCTGAGACAGTCCCTCACACACACACACACACACACACACACACACACACACACACACACACACACACACACACACACACACACACACACACACATAAACACGCATGCATGCACACAGCCACACACACGTGTACGCATCTAGAATTATATTTAGGTATTTCAAAATATATAGGCCAACATATAATGTCTTCATGACAGGGTAAAGTGCGTTAGGAGCATGGTTAGGAGGGACAAACTTAGTATAATAGTACAATATTAGAAAATGAAACGTATTAGAAAATTATATACAACTTCCGCCACTAGGGGTCAGGAGTGCACAACGCGATAACATAGTATGTTATAAAAAAAGGGTCATTGGATACTATTCACTACAAAAATAAAAACAGTATGTAATCAAAAAGCCATAAAATAGTTAGTCATAAGAATAACTATTAATTAAAGTATGTCATAACCATGCCACAGTACAGTATGTCTTAAAATAATTGATAAACTAGTTCAATTTTCTTATTAAATTGTATACATATTTAAAAGATCATAGTATAGCATCTAAAAAATGATTGATAATATAGTATGTAATGAAGGAATAATGTCACCAAAAATAGTAATAACATGGTAACTCATAGAAAATGTATTTTATATTTCTTCATAAAAACGTATTGATAACAAAGTAGGTCATTCAAAAGTCTAAGTATTATGCTATAAAAATACACAAACATTTTGTATTTTTTAAGATAGTCATAGTATAGGTTGTCATTAAAATAATTGTTAATATAGCACGTCATAAAAACTCATAGTATAGCACACCACAAAAAGGCCATTGTGACAGCCCGTGCCTAGCCTCTGATATGGTATGCTTTTGCCTGTTACTATTTTCCGTGTTTCATTGAAGGTATCACAGGAGCAACCAGATTCAGAGCAGCTGGTCTGGAGTCTCAGACTCGAAGCTCCACTGCAGAGTGAACCTGCTCTCTCTCTCTCTCTCTCTCTCTGAAGCCTCTGCACATTCTGCCTTTGGTGTTACTGATACTATTTGGCTTTTTCTTTAGAATAAATACACCTTTATTTAACGGCATCAATTGTGTGTTTTCCTCTTTTTGTCATCGCTGAGAAATCGTTTTTTGGCACAATACAAAAGTCATATTATTTTTCACAAGGGGCCGAAGTAAAAAAAATAAAAGTGACCACAAGTGATACACAAATGTGAAAAGACATTGTCTTGAAGTCTAAATGCTACAATATTCATCATACTAGAGATATTAATGTACATTTGGTTACATTTGCTCAGGCTTTAAGTCATATGCTGTGATTGATTTGTATAGCACCTTTCATACAAGAATTGCAGTCCAAAGTGCTTCACACTTTACAGTTGAATTATCTTAAAATAGTCACAGATATAACATAGCATACAGTTACCAGTAAAATACATTTGTATCTGAATGTCTGTCACCACTTTGCAATACAAAGTGACGCCCATGCCTGTAACAGGCTATTAAATAGTCTACACATGAGCCAAAACTAATTCAACACATCAATCCTTTAGTAAATCTATCCTTCCTGAAAGTTATAATCTGTTTTTGTAGATATTGTTTTAGACAGATGTAAGGTAAACTTGTTGTCATTTTGGAGGTAACAGTTCTACCACTGGTGTTTAAGCTTATCCACTTTGCAATGACACAAAACCAAACAAATCCTTGTGAGAAGGAGCGAGGGAATATTTACCATGTAAATGATTTGTTTAATTAAATGGTTCTTTTTATTTGTCAGCACTAATACGCTGTCCTGAAGGCTGAGGTAAAGAGACAGCGTATATAAACAGCTTTCAGCAGCGTTGAACTACAACAATAGAAGGAACATTTCAAGCATGCCAATGCACGTATACTCTAAAACCTCTTAAGGGCATGAAAGTGCTTTAATTGCACCAGGGTCATAGACGTTATTGCTGAGCAGCGCGGATCAAACGGACAAGTTCCTGCACAGCCAAAAAACTTCTTTCTCACAGTGTCTTTCCAAACCCATCAGGGTAGACCTGCTCCCTTTTCCTACCAGTCCCTCTCTCCTAATCTACCTGACTTCAGTATGCTGAGTGCAGAAAGGGGCAGGTATTGTCCTCCATTCTTCTCACTTTCTCGTTCTGACAGTAACTAGACACGGCCATGTATTGTCCCATTGTTGCCTTAATTACTGGTCGACTTGGGTTCAGAGGAATCAACTTACATCGCCCTCTTTTCCTTGCCTATGGGAAGGTAGGCTTTTTCACATGGACCTAGAGGAGTGGTGATTATGCACCAAGCCTAGCTTTGGATTAATGTTACAGCACACACAATTGCTATTGAGAAAAAAAAACACATTTTGAGGTTAAGTGGACGGCCACAAAGATTTAATTTCTCTCTGTGGTTATGGATGCCAGCATTTCTTTAGGAGATCCCACAAAACCTCAGTTAAGAAATCTTTGTAACCTAGAGTGTCTCAAACTAAAGCGTTCATCCACCATTTGTTGGCCTATTTGTGGCTAATGAAGGTCATTTACTACACAAAGGAGCAACAACTGTTATCAAGAATCACTGTTAGGATGCTTTTGAGGAAATGTGCTCAAACATTGTCACCAATAGAGGGAGTAAGAGGATCAGTTACTCTTGTTTGTGCTTGGATGTGTGTGGTTATGGTAAAACGATGAAACTATTGCATTTGCCAATAACCTGAAGCCAAGTGTAGCATTACAGTGTCCCCATATTTGAAAAAAAGCCAGCATAAGTGCCCTCTTGGTTGCTCTTCTGGAGAACATCATGTACTGAAGTGCCAAAGGCTGCACACTAAAAAAGTGGTTTGAACTACTTTCCATAAAATGCATCAAGCTTGGTAGAACTTATAATGTACTTGAACAGGTTTATACACTACCTGTAAATTGTTACAATATTATGGTATTATTATTATATTGATTATATTATTCAGTCACAGGTGAAGATGGCCGCCGAGAGACTTATTGATTTGTGACCTCACCTTCTGAGAGCATGTATAGGATTATTAAATAATAAAGTTCTCAAAGACTCAATCAGAAGCTTCGGAGATTCACAGGGCACAATATTTGTAATTATTGGATGTCTTACAGCATTTTAAGGGAAACTTAACCAGTTTAAACTTTGTGTTTTTGACCCAAAGTGAGCCTTTGTTGTTGCACATGCACATCTACAGGAAGCTGTGTGGAAGCACGTGCACACATTTGTCAGAATCCCTTTACTTTTGCATAGAGTTGCAATGCCAGTTGTCTTTGGGTTATGGTTAAATAGCACACATTGTTCCTCCGAAACAAAACAAGGACTTAAACAGTTACAGAGTGAGCACTTGTTGAAATAAAACTCAGAAACACCTTTTATGAATTAAGAAATATCCATAGCAAACATCCAGAGTGTTCCAGCTTGTTACACGTCCTTCCATGTTTGTTTTTTTCATGGTGTTCCAGTTGTAAAGCTGACCTCCTGCTGCTACCCTTTAACATGTGCAGGTTGCATGCTTGACCTCATCCTGGAGGGAAACCAATGGGTTACACATGGCACTTTAAATCCTGTGTGTGTGTGTGTGTGTGTGTGTGTGTGTGTGTGTGTGTGTGTGTGTGTGTGTGTGTGTGTAAACAGTCTGGGATTAATTTTGCATATCTGATAAATATTTAACTTCATAGAAACAAAAAGAAGGGTAGAGGTTGCACCATCCAAACACTGCAGTCTATGAATAGGATTAGCTTGAACTGGGCCTGCTTCTCTGGCACTTGATCCCACTTGCATGCATACATCTTGAAGAGCATTGAACATAAACACAATAATAAGCACAACACCAGTTTAAAAAACATGCATACAGTGTTTATTTTGCAACCAGGACACGTTAAATAAAACTACAAAGATACTTCACTTATACAAAATATATATCCCATTCACATACAAAATAACAATAATTTACTGCATAAATTAAACATTTCACGTTTTTTTTGCTATGTACAATTTCATGAAAACAATGTTTTGGCCCCTCTAGATGATTTCCCACAGGGCTTCCGGTGAGGTTTTCATGTCATCGAACACTACACGACAATCACGTCAACGACAGTTTGGGAAAAGACAATTTCCACCGCTCAGAAGAAAGCGTGGAATTTTCCGATTGACTGGAGGATGGGAGTTTGCATAATTCACCAAGCTGTCCAAACAAATATGCCCTTGTTAGATTTTAACCGTCAGATTCCGTTAGCTCGTGTTTGATGAGAACGCACATTAATTTCCCATCGCTCTCACATCTACGGCTTTTTTTTGTCTCCCTCTCTGTACGCATGGTCTGCTCTGAACATCACAGACCCAGGGGCATGTGTTCTTGTCTTGCAATAATTAACATGAGTTACAGTTGAGCAGACAGGGAGAATATAGCCTCATATTTTTACAAAACTTGTGATTGACAAAAGAAAAGATTTTTTTTTAAAAGACTTCAAATGATTTCTGATTCTTGGAAAACATTACATTTTCTGACTTGAATGTCCCCGTGATGCTGCATTTTGTTTCTCCTTTTGTCTCAAGTGCTCAGGTACTTTTTCACTGAAACTGAATGAAAACTCAATAAGTACTATTTCATCTTGCAATTTGAAGCAAATTTAAGTGCGCTGCGGTTTACATACATAATTTCTATTTATCCTGTCAGAGAATGATTGGGGTGACTATCATACCTACGACGATGGCAAGCTTGTACATTTGACCTTTCACAAGGAGTTGAAATGTCACAGCAATGCACAGAAAATCGTGACAGCTAGGACAGCTAGTGCACGGGGGGATTTTGGTTATATTTCTGTCTGGGGATATTGTTTGCGTTAAAATAATTTGGCTTGATATCAAGCAAGTTCAAGAGCGTTGGTGGCCCAAGCCGTAGGGACTTGGCATGGGAACAGGATGGTCACCGATTCGAGTCCCAGAATGCCTAAGTAGTAGCAAGGTGCCCCTGAAAAAGGCACCGTCCCCTAACCATACATAATGGCTGCCCACTGCTCCTAATACTAGAATGTGTCAATACAGAATCCTGGGTGGCAGTAGGGACTTGGCTTGGAAACCGAAGGGTCTCAGGTTCAAGACTCGATCGAACCAAAAATACGGAGTGTTGAATGGTAGCTGTATTGAGTATGTAAGTCGCTTTGGATAAAAGCGTCTAAGTGTCAGTTGTGTCAAGCTGGAGAGGTGTCAGTTAGGCTTTGTGGTAATGCTGAGGTGTCCTTAACTGTATCCCCTAACTGCCCCCCCCAAGCCGGAACACTGGCAGCCCTTTCGCTCGGCCACCTCTTATAGTCTATACTAGGTTGATTGTACATGTGTGTATTCAGGCTTACGTATGTGTAATTTTAATGTGTGAATAATGTTGTGTTTTTGTTTTAATATTTAAATTTAACTTTTTACATTTTATTTTATTTCCTTTTAATACCACTGTAAAGTGTCTTTGAGCACCTGAAAAAGCGTTTAGGAATTAAATGTATTATTATTATTATTATTATTATTAATTGTGTTATTGTTGATACAAGTTGATCTTATTCTTAATATTAGTCTTGTAGAATTTAAGAAATGTACCACTGTGAAAAGGGGAGAAAAACATCAGTCTATACCTTTAGGCGGAGTTGACGAGAAAGTACTTTTTTTCAAATGCCTTGACGAGACACAAAATGAAAGGGCGGACATAAATATCATCACTGAATTACATAATATACAACAATATTCACCCCCCCTCCCGTAATTAAAAGACAACTTAATAAGAACAATATGTTCAGTAAATGTCCAAGACTACACATAAGAGCACACAAAGAAATTAGAAACAAATGTTTTTTTTTTCAAAGCCATGTCCGTTTCCACATGAAGAGTTCTATCCTAAAATGTTCATTATGATATATCCTCATGTCCATCATGTAGTAAAAATGTAAAATATCCGGAGAGGTTTTCAGTTGAGTGGAATATTTTTTAAAATACTTAATGCTTTCAATCACTGTACAAGATGTAGCATTTTTTCTTTACTTTACATTTAAGTGGTAGAAATCCTATTTTGGAATTAGACTCTTCACATCCACGCTGATTATAAAGACTCGAGTGAGGGACCCGAAACAGATGTGATGCATCTGAGACAAGGGAAGAGGAGATCCTTAAGGCACTTGAACACCATCAAACCGAAAAGACTCCCACCCACAACCGAGCAGAAAAAGCCCTCAGATCTTCCCAAGTCTCCCTAAATGGCAGTTTGACTGTAAACTGCACCACCCAACCCCCACTCAAGGGGAACAACGCTAGTTATCTCTATACGCAAATACACATGAGTGCTGAGTGGGCGAGCGCTCTGTGATCTTTTCATTTTGATGGCGAGTGATTCATCCCCAAAGTGCTGTGATATCTACCTTCAGAATGGTGTTTCTGTATCCCGTTTCCCTCTTCTCAGAAAGCTAGTTGTTACGTGAAGCACAACAAAAAGGACACATTAGCACTTTGCATATGGACTCAAAAAGACAAATAAATAGATAACTTTGAGGGATGGGAGGATTCTGGTTTTTGGCTGTTACAAAACTGTAAAGTGTGAATCAAAGTTTCTTCATCCTCTTCTTGCTGCTGATGAAGGCTGTGACTCTGAAGCACCGGGAAGAGGTTTACCTCCCCGTTTCCGAAACAGACAGTAAGCCGTTAATCTGCACCAGCTTGTGTTTTCTCTGGTGAGCCTGCAGTTTGGAAGGTTTTCAGGAGGTATGCTGACTGTAAGGGACATCCATGGGCGATGGAAATGGAGCCTCACTTTCTTCCTTGTATCTCTGTCAGAGCGTCCTCTTTGCCCCCCACACTCAGTGACAGCCCTGCCTGTCCCACTCCTCTTTTGTGCTGAGCAGAGTGGGAGGGCCACTTGGGCTCAAAGGCCATTTCTTAGCAGTCACTTGTCATTAGCCACTCAGTTGTTCGTGTTGGCGCAGCGCCTCCTATAGTTTCATTGTCTGAGGGCCTGGCTCCTGACGGCCATCGTACAGAGCAGTTGTGTTTGACGGTGGCGTTTGGTTAGTGGTGGTGCGCAGCTAGTTGCCCACCAGGGGGCTGAGGTCGCCGTGGTGGTTCTTTAACTTTTTCTTGAAGAGGGAGATGGTGGAGGGCCGGTACAGGATGATCCAGGGCTCAGAGGACGCGGTGCTCTGACTGCAGCTGTCTGAACCGCTCACCGTTGGGATGTTCTGAGACCTGAGAGGGGAAAGGGAGAGAGAGAAGAGGAGAGCACGAGAGAGGGGGAAACAGAGGAATTAGAAAAGATGATATTGGAAAGTCAGGGATTTGTAAATGGTGTCACACTGTCACTGTGTCATTCCATGCCTGGCTTCCAATAAACTTTGACTAATGGCATTAACAGCAGTGGATGCTTTAACAGGCTTCATTATCTTCCACTTATTATGTTTAATCGAACTGAATCCAACTATTAATGTTCAAAATCTAAACTCTTAGTTTTCTATACCTAAAAGCAGCAATGTTACTACGTTGGTAAAATAGACATCACTGAAACTATGGAATGATATTAAACATTGTGTCATTCAGTTAAAAAACGAAAAAGGAAGATATCGCTGTGTAGTAAAAACTCTGCTTTAAACATATTTCCAAATTCTTGGTGTTTACTAAATTAATATTTAGGGGGAAGAAAAACTGGGTAACAGAAATTCATTTAGTTTCAAGAGACCCATTAGTACATTTTAATTCTTTTTTTATTATTGGTTTTTCAGTTGAGTTATACTTAAAGTTCAGGGTAATCAACTGTTCAAAACATACTGTTAAAAAACAAAATTCTCCAATAAATTAATGTTTTCAAAGTAAATGGATAATCGTTTTGAATAATCGTGATATAAATTATTGACCCAAATAATCGAGATTATGATTTTTGCCATAATGGAGCAGCCCTAGATCATCATCTGGGGAATAATAGCTTATGCTTTGCTTTTCACATCCTAAAGGGATAGCATAGATATGCTAATTTTCAGGTTCATATTTGTATTTTGTGCCTCTACTGTGACATGTCTCCATGCTTTAATGTTCAAAAAGCTCTTTATTCTTCTCACACTGCCTGTGCTGCAGCACCTCTTTTCACCCTCTGTCTGAAACCAGAACCCTCTGATTGCTCAACTGCTTAGAGTTACGTAGGGATGTCACTATGTTACGGAAGGAAACAAAGGAGTCCAATCGAGGTGATGAAAGAAAAAGATTAAACAAACACAAAAAAATACTTAAGATGGTCAATAGAGTAGTTTGGATTCCATTTCCTTTGTGGCTACTTTATTCCCCCTGTTTAGCTGTAACTTAAGTTATGAATCACTGACAGGAAGAAACAAACGTCATGTAACATTTCTTTCATGTGTGATCATAGGAAGTCGCTCTGGGTTGAACCTTGGCTAAACATGAAGAACGCAATCATTTTAACTGAATCACATTCAAATGTAACCACTGTGGGAATGTCTTCCTCGTCTTTCACATGTTCCAATATGACGTGAATGAAGAATAATCCTGCAGATGCTACTTTCACATTTGATGCGTGGATGATTGTGAACACCTCGAAACATCCTAATACTTACTTGACCGTCATATGGAGCAGCAGCTTCGCCACCATGGCGATGACTGTCAGAATGAGGAGAGCTGCCAGAGCGTAAATGGTCCACACTGCGGAGAGGGAGCAACACCGTTAAAATCAATCAGATCAATCAGATGCATCACCACGGTAATGAAAAGGAAGTAAAGCAGACTGAAAAGCCAAAGATTATTCAAACAGCGCTGCAGGCACACCTGTGAGCAGCGTTCAGCCAGAAATGTGTCAAGAAATAGTGATGCACTTTGCATTTGTTGAGAAGAACATCAGATCGCCCCTGGGAGACAGAGCGCTCAGAGTTTGGAAAGAGTGATATTTGAGGAAAAGAGAAAAGCCCTGAACACATCAGTCCACCCTGCGCAGCTTTGACAAGACGCCTGTTTGTGATCAGCAGGGAGACCCAAAGTAACTTCAGTTGTGAGTCATTGACAGGAAAAACAAGCGTCAAGTAGAATTACATCTATGTGTGATCACAGGAAGTCAGTGTGGGCAGAAGCTCCCAGAAGCCTCTCATCAAACTAAGAGGATTTCTTAAATACTTTCCGAGAAAACCAGGTCATGCAAATTGGAAGCTCGAGCTCCAAGAGACCTGCCGCAACATCCCTGCAGAGGTAGAGAGAGGTGCAGTGTATGGTGGTTGTTAACATACTAGCGCTGTGGCTGGTGGTCTCGCCGCGTCCAGCCCACTGACCTGGCATGTTGTGCTCCGGTTTCCCGGGGCTGG
This sequence comes from Notothenia coriiceps, assembly GCF_000735185.1. Lineage (NCBI taxonomy): Eukaryota > Metazoa > Chordata > Actinopteri > Perciformes > Nototheniidae > Notothenia > Notothenia coriiceps. Next base: position 117,037 of record NW_011362970.1, on the reverse strand, counting down.
ACGTGATCACGTAGAGGATCTGGGAGGAGCGTCCGTTGGAGGTGCTGTTGGACCTCTCTGTGACGCCGCCAGCTAGCTGCGGCCCCGCCGTGCTCGAGACGTCCTCCGCTTCATCATCCTCACCTCCTTCGCCCTCCATTGCTCTGGTGTCTTGGCTTCTCAGTGCTGGGGAGATAAAAAGTGAGGTCATTTGGACAGGTTCTCATAGTAGATGTTGTTAACTTCAAGCAGACGCAGTGCAACATTATCATTTATTTGGAGCGGTGTTCCATTCAATGTACGTTCAGTATTCTCGCTGTAGATCTGCTTTTGGTTTCCACCTTCTCCTGTGCAAGAGATCTGTGGCTGTACTCACAAAGCTTACACATGCAAAGAGTTGGTTTTAGTGATGAAATTCTACTAAAGTTCTTAGTAGAATTCTTATTATGGCGTTTTTTTTTAAGTTTCCCCCTATATTTAGAACTGGATCTTAGTAAAATGACACAATTATCTCAGTGCTTCAGTGAGCTTCTAAGGTAATAACTGATAGAGTTTTTAAAGCAGAGGACAAAATGATATATTCAAACACGGAATGACATTGTTGACACAGTTCATGAAAAGCTACAGATTAGTCGACCTGTGGCAAAAATCAATGTGCCGTGACATTTTGCTCATCTCATCAGAGTTGTGCACAAATGTCCCTCCAATCCAAAGCAAAAATAACACAAAAAAAAAGTGATCACAACACTTAAGATATTTGGCAATTGGATAAATACAACATTGAAATTCACACGGTTACAGTGAAATATAGTTGGTGGTTACTAAAGCACATTTATATGGAAGCAAAAAACACATTTATTTTAGGATGCACGGGATGCAGTTGTGGCATATAAATAAATGATAAAGCTCCTTTTATATTTAATTAAATGTATGTATTTAAATGTCATTTTAAAGACACGTTTCAGTTGTATATTTAAATGCTTTTAAAGTGTTTTATTTGTTGTAAAGCACTTTGAGATAAGGGCAATACTGCAAAACTACACAACTGTATGTGCATGTTTGCGCTGTAATATCCTTACCACCATATCTTTTGTGAATTCTCCCCAAAGTCTTTATTTCGCTCATAGTCATTTGCATAACCATGAATAGATAAGCATATAACATAAGGAATGGGTTGGAAATAAGTTCTGAGATATGGAAGAGGCTAAGATCCACCTCCATTACTGAAACAACTTTATCGTTAATCTTTGTCATCTTCATTAAGTTATTCTTTCTATCTTTTTATTAATCCTGTATTCCTACTTAATTCCAGCCATATTAGAGTACTGTTAAGGATCTGATATACCTCCTCTTCTTCTTCTATTATATCCAGGCTTTCCCAGCTCCAGTTAGGCGAGCAATGTATGCTGTGCCGGAGACCCAGATGTGGAAAAGCTCTGCCATGTCATTTCTACAAGTTGAGGACACGTATCACTTAACGCCCCTTTAATTACTCCTGAGGGTAAAGTGTGCTGTTTAGCAGGCACGCAGTAATAGGACACATCACGCTGATCGTGTCGTTGAAAGCTAACACGGCAGTCACGAGTGAATATTTCATGCGTTTGTAAAGAAACAGATCGACTTTGCAAAAACACTCATGTGTGCTGTAAACATGCGGTGTGGTGAGAGCTTCTATGCCCCCCCCCCATACATTATTCAAAGAACTGTTTGCAATAAATTATGTTTGTTTTAAGCTGCTTACAGCGCCAGATGTGGCACAGTTTGTTCATAAAGCAGCAGTGCCAGAGAGCCTGAACTATTTCGACTCATTTATGAGTTCCCGGAGGAAAGCAATATATAAATAAAATCAACTCTGCCTTTCATTTACTTCTCCTAAATACAGACGTGATTTATTTAAAATCACTGTGTTACTTGAGAATGTTCTTGCTTCTGAGAAACAAACTGTGGCATGTTGCACTTCACTCTTTCATTATCTTTTCCTAAATGTTCATTTGCAGTACGCTTTGTTTGAGAAAAACATCTCAGAAATGTATCAGTTAGAAATAAATTAAGCTTTTAAAATGTGCCTCAATCTTAGGTTTGTGTCTCTTTGAATTGAGTGGGAACAAAATCACAATTGATGAGTACAAATACAAATAATTGTAATTCTCAGCTTTGATTCACATTCACAAAACACCCTAAGGCTAATCACTGCTTCTATTTAGCGGAGTTATGAGAGATAAAAGCTAAACAAATGTTTACTGGTTCTCCCTTTGACGTACTCCAGCTGCTCTGCCTCAACTCATTGTGATTTAATGAGTGTTCTTAACACATTACTGTTCAACCTGACAGTGATGTTCCCAGAACTTCCCACATGTTTCCCATTTGCAAAAGAAATACCATTCTTCAACTGAGAGCGTTTATTTTCAAATGACTGCTTCGACTGCTAAACTTGCCATAAAATAGATATGAGCTATATTAAGTGTGTATACTTTAACTTTGTCAAACTGTTGTCTTCCTGTTTATGTTATTTGTTTCTGCACCCAGGTCACTACAGTCTGTGTTCTTATCTCTATCTCGCTGAGAAAAATCAACCCTATTACAGGAGGTGACCTTTTTCTCATATCATGTCACAGATTCCATTTATTGCTACACTATGCCTCACGTAAAACAAGAACCAAGACGAGAGCAGACGGGATCGTGCTGTCCAGAGGTCAGCGGATTTTGACCTTCCAATATTGTTTTTACTGTAATGCTAGCTGCAAGAAAAATGACAGAGGATTATAAATGAAGGCAGAGGGGAAAGAGCAGGGACAGATTGCCTCCAAGAGTAGCGAGCTGTGAGCTTGAATGTCACCTACACTGAATGATATCACGGTGTGCTCCTCTCATGCCTCCAGAAATGAGTCTATTAAATCATTGTTGGTGCAGTCAGGCTCATTATGAGATGACATATAGCAATACAACAGAGAACAGCTTTACTTTTTTTACCATTCACTTTTCTACATTCTAAAGAGTAGTTGGGGGAGATGAAAACCATTATTTTCTGTGAGGTCTTGAACTTTCTGAGAGCTTTTAGTCCCCCAGCTGCATGTCTGCTCTACAGTGGAATCACGTTATCGTAAGGCCCGATGAATCAAGTATTTTGTATGTAGGTGGCATAAGAACTCGCGGTGCAATTCACCAAGGAGCGCTCTGGAGCAGCAAAGCAGCCTGCCGCTGCTTGATAAGAGAGTGAGTTCCTAGAAAAACAAAACATTATTTAAATATGCAGGATCACCCCGGGGCTGTGAGACATTGACTAGCAAATGGAAAGAGAAGAGGGCCTGCCAGTGGCGTGACAACTGCCTCACCACAGCTAAAAGGCGGTAGTCCTTGAAACCAGGGCTGCCTTGCAAAACGCCATCATGGAGGAGGCTTGTCCGCACGCACCTGATTATGCAAATGAGCACTGTAGTTCAGGATGTTGGCTATAACTCTAATCATACATTAGAAAAGATATTGGAGACATTTTACAACATTTGTCCTTCGATGCAATCATTCTCATTGAATATACAAAAAGTCAAAGTCCTACCTTGGTAAAGCAGAGCAAATCCCTGGGCCTGGTTGGTGCGGTCAGAGTAGAAGTACAGAATGACATAGTCTCCTGTGACGTTCACTAGCTCCCTCGGAGGGCTGCGCCAGTCGAAGCGCGCCAACACCTGGTTGTTGTTGCCGTCAAGGAGCTCCACCATGTCCGTCTGGTCGGAGATTTCAAAGAAAGTGAAGTTGAAGAGGATGGCGTAGGCTCCAGGGACGTGGATGGTCCAGTAGCAAACTCGGCCAGCCCCGTACTTGTCTGGGAAATCAGGGGAGTAGATCACTCCGGATGGAGAGGAGTAGTTTCCACCACAGGCCCCCACACGAGCTGGAAGAAAGAGAAAAACTAGATAAAATACGACCGTGTCAACATTTAGAAGCTTTTGAGATTGGTCAACAAACTGGATACCGGGTTTCCGTTGGTCACATGAGAGCCTCGGTAACAGAATGAATCCGTTACGATTGGCATCGTCCCTAAACATTACTTGAATGACTCATGATGTGACTGATCCACATTAAATACAGTTTATTTGACAATGCTATTTTAAAGCAATGAGTCACCTCATTTTGCCTTACATCAAAATCGCAATGAGTTCCATTAAGTGAGGTGTGAAGATTTTCAATTTGGGAAAGAGAGAGGTATTGGATCAGTATTTGGTACAGGCAGGCAACAGTTGTTGCCTCTGAAACTATGCACAATTTGAGGTCTGTATTTCTGAATTTGTTTAAGTTGGTTGCCAATTACATGAGTTAAGGAACAAGAGTTGGTATTAGGAGTGAAAAGGTACGATAGCTTGTAATGACGTTCCTAAAACATTCAAAATGTTACTCAAATTAAAAAGATTTGTAGTAGTAGTAGTAGAACCTTTATTTATCCAGGAAAATCAATTAAGAACAAATTCTTATTTACAATGATGACCTGACAGGAGGCAAAAGGCTTCCTGAGGGGATGGGGTTTCGGAGGGAAAAAAAATAAAAAGACAGACTCCGGGCACTCCAGAACCCAGGAGACAACACAAACACATAGAGCAAAGATGACAGGCATAGCAGTTAAACATATAAAAACTCTAAAACAATATTGCTGTGGTTCAATCAATCATTAAAATCAGCATCAGGCAAAGCAGCTTCATGTGTGTACCAGGGTGTCTATAATAGTGACGGTGAAGGTGCGGGGGGAGACAAAGGTTTTCATTTTCAACATTTGACTTTTCATTCAACGGGTACTAAACATGTCCAATATTTTACAATACATTGTGTCAATGTAGAGTCTTGTGGAAGACTATAGATCACAACTGTGTGTGAGGAAAGGAGGGCTGTTGGTGACAAGGACATTTATTTCTGGGCCTTCTGGAGGCAAACTGAATCCTTAATTAAAGAAAGCATTTGAAGGAAGAAGGTGGAAGGTTAAGATGACAAACCTAAGGACAAGTTCCCTCCCAGCAGGGGTTATTACCACAGATACAAATGTATTTTGTAACTTATATTACCCTAGAAATCTTAAAATCAAAGTTGTTATGTCCCCCCCCAGACTTACTGTCAAAGATGATGACCCAGCCGTCCCCCCCGCAGGGCTGTGTGTGTTCTCCGAAGCAAACATGGTTACACTCCATGCTAGGCGACTCGCCGTGGTCACGCTGTTCCACTTCGTTGCCACAGAAACAAGCATATCCTGACTCCATGCCGGCGAGCTGCAAAACACAAAAGGAGTTATGCAAATCATTGCCTCAGAAATTCAAAACAAACGTTGGGCAACACTTTCCATAAAGCTATTCATTATACATCCATTTGGAATGGGGGCCGGCGAGGAAAACGCAAGGAAAACATTTACTGCTGAGGGAACAAACTTTTAGCTGGGAACATGACGATTTTGAATATTCTTTTTAAAAATGTGTATTAAATAACATTGTTAAATTAAATTATTTGCATAGTTTTATTTGTGTTAACACTCACTTCACTGCATGGAGCTCCTTCTCTTTTGAAATGAAAGTCCCTAATTTCTCTTTCTATCCTGATTACAAGGTGCTCTAATCTGAGTCTGGATAATAACAACCTCTCAGCCAATGAGAAGCCTCCCTTCAAACACACAGGGTGTAGAATGGAAACAGAACATAAAACATGAATAGTGACTACCTATCTTTCAAATGAAACTGTTAGTAAACTGTTCCTGAAGCAGGAATGCGAAACGTCAAAAAACCTTCACACAATCTTGACCTCGACACTACTGGCTTCTTGTTCTCAAAAGAGCTATTGTCCCTCATTAAAAAGGACACCATTGTCCAATTTTAGAATCCACACAATTGAAGGTACTGCATCATTTCCCACTCTACGTATTATGCCATGGGATAGGAATGTATGGAGCCCGTGCTCGCACCAAGATGTATCAAGCTACGTCCTTGTTGCATTATTCTATCTGATGGAGTAACACCAACGTGAATACTTCTGGCAGGAGCAAACAAGCGATGGATAACTCATCAGGCATGCTCTTTGTCCAAAGAGTCAAACAGGATTCCGAGCATTGACGTTTGGCATGCGCATTAAGAACGGTGACCGTCCAAGGGTAGGCAGACGATGCCAATCTGCCACCACTTCCTGTAACATCTGCTGAATTGAGAGAGATGGGGGGGGGGGCTGTCAGTATCTGTCAAATGCAGACGGAGCCTGAACCGGATCGCCTGGGACCAGAAAATGAAACACCTGGCACTGCTTATAGTTGGGACAATGGCATGCCAGATACAGAGATGAGAGACAAAAACGCATTGAGGAGGAGGCCCCACCGGGCTAATAACCATTCATTTCCAGCTGTCAGCCTTGATTGCGGGGTGATGATTTGTCATCTGCTGGTTGGTTCGAACAGGAAGTTTGATGGCTGAATAAAGAGGGCTAGACCTGCACTGGGGACCATTGTGATAGTTGTCAGGAAATTGCCCGTAAAATGGCCCGACGATTTACATAAAAGCCTTGACTTATGGCTAGAGCCAGCTCGGGTCCATTGTAGACGGGGCCAATTGACCTGGACACTTTTCTTCATTCATGAAAAAATGAGGGGGACACATTTTGAATTTCAGTAGACGTTTGAATCTCTTCTTCTACAGAAGCTGACTTCAGATATAAACTTGGATGAGTTTGTTACTTAAGGTCCCCCTATTATATAGCTGTTTTTCATATAAAATATATTATAGGTCTCAGATATATATACAAAACATGTCTCTAAAGTGTTTGGCCTCGAGATACCAAACAGATCACCCATTGTAGAATCCCTGTTTCAAAGTGCTGATTCTCTGTCTGTTACTTTAGATGAAAATAAGGAGCCACTCCCCACGCCCCTCTGAGAGATAATAGCCACGTTCACACCGGAGTACTTTTCCCACTTTAGTTCCGATATAGTTCCGAAATGTCGCGTTCACACCAAAAAGAGCCGGAACTAAAATTAGTTCATGAGAACCTTTTTACCCCCTTTTCCGTCCCTGCTAGAGAGCAGGGACCTCATGCGGCTCTCTTGTGAGAAAAGAGCTATATTTCTGATTGGCTGGGCGGATTGCAAACCAAGCCCCGTAAAACTCAAAAAAAAGTGTTGTGAAGCCACCATTTTATTAGCATTATTAGCATTGCATTAGCCTCAGCGCAAAAACGCAGAGAGACCAACTTATGGCAACACAAAATAAAACATGGGAGCGGTGGAGATGAGGAGGTGGGTGTCGGGCGTTCTGGCGATTTACTCTCGGAAGGCTGGGAGTCCCAGCAGCTTCTACTGACGGCCAGTCCCCAACTCCGGGGACTTCCGGCCGGGGATTTTGGGCGGGCAGTATACGCTGTGAAGTTGTTTGCGGCCTGCCAGTAAACCCAAAGCAGAGAAGAAGAAGTGACGTCAGCGGCGCTTAATTAGCCTAATCCACCCCCAGGAACTTATTCCCGGTGTTGAACGCGATCTGTATGTTGTTCATCAGAAACTAAAGTGTTCTGATGAACTAAGTTCTCATGAACCCTTTGTGGGAAAAGTAACTGCGGTTATGAATGCGCGACTATTTGGTAAAAAGAACACAAATGGTGCTTTCGGAGGGGATTCAGGTGATAAGGTGCGGGGGGAGGGGTTCATAAGGTGGGCGGGGGTTACCTTGGTTGGTGATTGGCTAATGGTTACACAAGCCAAAACATTTTTATGACATCATAAAGTGGCCAACATCTGATCAGCTCATTTTCAGACAGGTTTTTATATAAATGGATCAGGACAAAAAGAGAGAGGATCGTTTTTCTGAAACTTTCAGAGTCTCTTTACACAGAGGGGACACATGTTTATGTATAAAGTACATGAAAAAGTGGATTTTGCATAATAGGTGACCTTTAAGCATTCCTCACCTTGTATCTCTGCTTCCTACAGAAGCTAATGCAGTTCTGGATGGTGAGTTTGTTGGAGGTCTCGCTGGTGCCGGACAAAGTGGGCGGGTCGCCGCTGTCTCTGAAGCAGCCCAAGTTCCCAGGCACTGTAGGGAGAAAAGTGGAGAGTGAAAAAACAATCAGTCACACACATCAACTGAGATGCTATCTGTCTAATACGCTAATTATTAGCATTTCCTGTGCGAATATCAGGGTGTTCTCTGGTCTGTATTTTAAGAAACAAAACATACCCTGCATGCCTTGAACAGTCATGTGCCTCATCCAGTTATATCATCATGTTTGTGATGATAGAACTTGAACAATTTAGGCAAACAAAAGAACAATCCTCAGTGACACACTCAAAAAGAATCTTAAACCTCTGTGTGAATGTTTTGTTGTGATTTGCCAAGACATAAATTTGGCTTCTGAATAAAAGAGAAGAGGAGGAGGAGTTGGGAGAGAGGGGAGGAGGGGCGAAAGGGACAGGGATGTTTTGAATCCTAGCAAAAGGGAGCTGGAATCTAGAAAATGTACAGTGTCAGAAGGGAGCACAAGTTGCATCAGATTCGGGATTTAACATTTTCTGCATGTGTGACTGCGTGTGCGGGAACAAATCATATTTCCCCAATTCTATGTGCCAAGAAACGTTTTTTTTATTATTTTTTTATGAAGCGCCTTTCCAGAAGGTATTTGACTAATGACAAAGTCTGGAAGAAGGCCAAGTCCAACACCTTAGATCTACATTAAAAGCAGGTTTCATTTGAACCCCTTCAGAGCACAAAGGGACTACAGATGAAAAACAACCTCTTGGCTAACTCTGGCATATTTACAGAAATGTTGATTAATGTTCACTGCCCCTGTTAAATAAATGAATAAATAAACAAAAGGGATATTAGCGCATGAGCTCAAATTAATGCTACAAAGTTTTCAGTTTCAGACTTCTACTCGGGTCGAACTTTGGTCTAATTTTCATCAAACAATGCAAGCAGCATCAACTTCCACTTCTGAGTTTTACTTTTTTATACCCTCTTGGTTTTCACCCTTGTTGCAGCCCATCACATCAAAAATGACTGAACTCTAAAATGTTTGTGAGGCGAGACCTGGGGATGTTTGACACAAATAGGCCAACAATCACAGATTGATCACAGACCACACAGATGGAAGGTGGATGTTGATACCTTTCCTGATCATATTATCCGCCTGCCTCCTTTCATCCACTTTGTATTCGTCAAATAGTAAGCAATCTTAAAAGAAATCCAGCAGTGATTAAACATGCAAGGCATTAAACTCAACGTTATAATTAGGAAGTGCCAAAAAAGCCTTGAGGGATTTGTTTTTCATTGCGATACAAACCGACTTACTCTTGTTTAATTTCCACGTTTCTGAGTTTAAACAAATTTGACAAACGGAAGTAACACCACAATCAAAAGCAATTTCCGTTGCAAGTATGAAGAATCTCCCCCCGAAGATTTTCAGTCTAATTGGAATTGCTGCCATCTGACCGTAGGGGACAAAAAAGCTCAATAGGAAAAGACAAGAGCAAAGATTGTGACCAAAGTAGCTGTCAATATTGGTCTGAGACATAACAAATGAAAAGCATGTGACATAGCAAAACACCCGTATGCAGTTTAACTCAAACCTGCTTTCATACAGAGCTCAAAGTGTGATTTTTCCTAAATTCTTGCAGCATGTAAACACACAATTAGTAACATTTTCCAACGACCAATCCATATGACACAAATACTTAATTTTGTTCGAACTCTCAAAAACTGGAACGATCATATTTGTGTTGAGTAACACATTTAAATATGAATGCAAACTCCATTTAGAAGAGAACTCATTGATGCTGTCTCCCCACGAAGACAGCATGTGATCATAAGTTAGATATTACACAGGAGCATGTCCTGTCTGTCTGTGAGCAAGTCTCGCTTTGTGGATCCTGCAAAGTCTGACAACAAGCTCAGAGACCGTGGAGCGTTGTGTCCCCTGATTCTGTCTCGCCTCTGAACATCTCTGGAGCTTTTTCGTTGTTTTGTGTCTTTTCCTGTCATACATTTGCATATTGAAAGCTGCTCGTCTGATATCAGCAGGTTCCCTCCAGTGACGCAGTAAAAAAACTGAAAAACAAGATTATTTTACAAGCGTGTCATGATTTCATTTCGAGATCTAATGGTAGGGATCAGCATGCAATCTGAATAATTCTAATATAATTGTTGATCAAGGGCTGGGCTATAATTTAATAAAAACATATATCGTCTTTCAATGGAATGATCTCTTCTTAAAGGGAATACTCCTTAATGTATCATTTGTTTTTACACAACATTCAGTGTTTAGCTGTAAATATGCATTGCAACAATTTTACTTTAAACTGTTTCGATCATTTTGCAACAAAAAAAATTATTGGAGGAGAGAATACTGACAATCTTTTATTGGAACATTGTTTAATTCACCCCAAAAAAATGTGTTCAAAATGTAGTTATCTCAAATTGAAGATGTATTTAATGAATAACCAGAAAACATGCTATATCATGATATCAAGATAGGAAATTGTCTATATTTTTTGTCATATCACCCAGCCCGATATAGAGGGGAACCACTCAAAACTGCCATCATGAGCTGAAGCCACCCTGATAAAGACCTCACACGGGCATTGTTTTGGAGTCAATGTCAACTGTCTGGCTGGCACGAAAACCTCACTCACAAAGGATGCTGAAAACTCTTTCTGTTTATGTAAGAATGAGGCACAAAGGCTTTAGGGGGAAAGGGTGACATTGTGTCCACAAGAATGTCCACCAGCGACTGGAAAAGTGACAAAGGGGACTGAAGTGAAACGACCAGAGACGGCCGCGCAGAACTGTGTTTGACAGCTCGATATTTCAAGACAAGGTCCTCAGACTCCCTCAGACCAGCAATTAACCATGTACAATGTTCCCAACCGTGCCAAAGCGTTATACATGGATGTATATGGTTGTTTGAATCATTTAGCGATACTCCATGGCGCACACTTGCAGGATTATATGACATGTTGAAGGTAAACATGACAGCAATAAGAATCTTCGAGGTACTTCAAGGACAGTGCTGTGACAGCAGTTTCTTCTCATCCGTGACTTAAGTATAGACTGGATTAACCCCAATGAAGTGTGCAGGGATGGATGTTTGGGG
>NW_011362970.1:86985-105943 GCF_000735185.1 Notothenia coriiceps | reverse complement strand
GGGGGGGGGGATAAACACCTGGTTGGGAACTCTCAGAGCAGGTATACCACTTCAATGGAGTTTTGAAAAGCAGAGGAGAAAATGTTACTGTAGGGCTCAACAAGCGGATTAAAGGCAGCAGTACTCCTTTTTCATTTTGCTTTGACAAGATGATTGCAGACTACAGTCAATGTATCAGTCTTTGTCCTCCTCTCGTCCCAGGGGCTGTGAAGAGCAGCAGGCCATAGGATCGTATCACACCCGACTACTGGAGAATTTTAGGGACTGGACACAAAGAGAGCAGCAGCCTCAGCTCACACATTCTCTGCATATAGTGTTAATCAAAAAGAAGTGTACACAATGAATGTAATCTCCGTAGCAAAGCACTGCTCCTTCAAAACATCTGCTTTGCAGGCGCAACAAGTGCAAATATCTCCAAGTATAATAAAAAGAAAAAAACACACAAACACATTCACTTCAAAGCTGTCGGTGGAATTTAGACTTTAACGAGCCAGAGGGGAGAAATGGAGGAAACACAAGGTGCATAAACGCTCCAGTCAGCCCAGACCAGACCTCTGAAAACCTCAGGAGATCTCCGCAGGAGGGGCAGACTCCCACGAAAATAAAAAAGGCTTGACTGCAGCCAGACTCGTCACAAACGCGGCAGTCTGCTGCATTTGAAAAAGAGCAGTCAGGTAGCCTTCCCACAATGCAACACACAGTGCACTGCAGACAGGAGGCTGCTGGCAAAACAACAACGTTCACGAGTGTCTGTGCAGCAGGCAGAAGGAGACAACTCTGTTGACGCTGCAGACACAACAAGGAAACATAATTACAGTTATACATTTCTTTGACATCTAGAGGGTAAAGAGCAAAAGCAATCAAAGAAAATGCATTTGAAGACGCGGGGAGCAAGAGATAGAGTTTAAAAACAATGTTTTCCTTATAATAGGGCTGGGTGTCTCTCTCTTTTGAAAATAGATTTACTCTGAGCAGCGTGCTTGTATCCATCCAGCACAGCATGCCACATATTTCCACTTAAAAGATGAGGTAAGAGAGGGAGATAGAGAAATGATACGGAGCCCTAAGCAACAAGGAACCTTTAAAGTCTGTTCTTCATAATCTCAGCTGAAACACTGGAGGATTTCACTAGAAAAGCTATTTTCACAGTCAGTCCTAATCCTATAATCTAAAAGAGAAGCCGTGATGACACTGAATAAATGTAGATACAAGAGCCTAAGGGTTGAAAATACATTTAATAAAGCACCGACATTAAAGCAGAGGAAAACCCAGAAACCTTTCAAATACAAACTGAAATGTGTCGACCAACAAAAACATTTGTTTTATAGGTTGTTTTTTGGGTGGGACTCCCAATAAGCATAATAAGGCCCCTTTAATGTAACATATTTAATGTTTATTAGGTATTATATTGACAATAATACAAAAAAACTTGATTTGATACCAAAATGATAAAATAACAGCTGTTACAGATATGTAATCATTATTAGTTTCAGTTTTTTTTAAATTGTATGCATTTGAATATTTCTGATTTATAGCCTGTTTGCTCAAATCTTCTGACCATTTGGCTGAATTAAGTCTCTAAAAGTCTTCCATTTTCTTTTCGTTTTCTCCCATTACCTAAAGTCATTCATATTCATTATTCAGGGGGAGAGTTCCTGTCAGGTGATTTTGTTGAACTCTGCTTGTTTGTTCTCTGAATGGACCGTCAGTTGGCGCCTGATACATTCTGAATGTGGGAGCATGAAAGGTCAGTTTAGGGTCTGACTGATAGCGCCCACACAGATCAGGAAGGAGATATAGTCACTGTGGCTCTCAGTAAATGACGGCGTGGGGCTTTCCATAATGAATGATTGTAGTCATGGTGAAATACAATCACAGTTGTTTTCTCTATTTGAACAACAATTTAGTTAATATTCCAGAGAAACTTGCTGGATTGTTGACAGAGAAATTAATTGCCACTTATTTGAATGATTTACTAATCGCTTCAAGCAAACATGCCACACGTTTGCTGGATCCGGTTCCTCAAGGATTTGATTGTTGTCTCTGTCATGTCTGTATGATAAAAAAAAGTGTTTTGACTGCTGGTCCAATAAAATAAGCTATATGATTGTAACATTATGGGAAATAGGGATGCACCATAACATTGGCAAGTCATTGCTATTAGCGGATACATGTTTTAAGATGAAATATCGGCGGAAATGTACTTTTCCTTCGATAAGGAAGGCAGGTTTATCACATACTGTATGACTAATTAATGAATGTTTGACCTGAGTTAAAGTTGTTCTTTTATTACTTCTAATCAAATTGTGCTTTTGAAAACGATTGTATTATATGTCTGGCAGTGGGTATAAAGATAAGCCATTAAGATAACAGTAGGCTTTATAATATTTGGATTCCACTACAGAAGAGACTACAGGATGTTTTGTCCAAGAAGATGAAAAACCTGTGTTTCTACTGGTATTGGTATAGATCAGCCCAAATGTTTTGAACAATGTTTCCTCTGTTGTCAGTGTCCAAAATCACATGCTTTGCCTTTTGACGGTGTTTTTTATGCCACATTAGCCAATAGACACTTTTTGGATCATTTTCTCACATCATGAGTTGACATCTCAGATATTGAATTGTGATAGAATTTATGATTAGATGGAAATAGATTGCATCTGAAGATCTCTGATAGTTATCTCTGCAAGAAGAATCCACCATAATTTGATAACAATCACTAAAAATTAACCTCAACATTTACTTTGTCCAAAATCATCCATTTAACAGCACCCCTGCTTCATTAACATCCAATTATAATGTAACCAGACAGAAAAAGTCATTAGTGCTTCGACAATAGAGAAGGGATGTTAAACCCGAGAGGTCAAAGGAGGAGAAGCAACATTTATTAGCACATTCCTTAAGTGCTAAAAGGCTTAATGGGAGTAATTTAAAACACAGGTATGTTGAAGCCTTGGAAACACTGCCAACAACCCATTAATGCACCGCCAGCAAGTCAAATCTGATGCACACACACAAACACACACCTCGTGGACACTTGCCTTTCCAGGAACACAACATAGAAAGGAAACAACATAGTCGCTGTTTGTGTGATTTCCCCCCCTCCCCTACTTCCATCACGTTATGTCTCTCTGCCTTTAGTCCTCGCTCTGTCTGCCTTTCATTGTGTCTCGGCTCCATGTATTACCCCTTTTGTAGTACAGTATATTCAATACATAAACAAATACAGCTGCTGCGTTTCATCCAGCCTGTGATTAGTCTTGTCGACTGCACACACCAGAAAAACGAGACAAATATGCCACTAACTCCGCCCGGACGACATTTCTGGAAACTCTGTGTTGTTTGTGAGGAGGTGGGAGTAGCTATTATGAGTTTCTGTCATAAATTATCCAGACTGTAAATGAGAACGGTTAGACAATAAGGGGCTTATTATTGGACGGAATGAAAGAAGTGTTTGTTTCCTGCAGGAAGACTTTGCAAGTGGGATGCTCAAAAGACTGCTGGGAGGTGTGAGGGTGTCAGAGAGTATGGAATATACCACGTGCATGTTGTCTGTATGTCCTCTTTTATCACATTTTAACATTTGTGTGTGTGCGTCTGTGAGGTATAGGCTGTGTTACAACAAGATTGAAATGGAAGAGATCAATGCCCCAGCCCGAGGCCCTGGGAGAGTGACTAACCATCTAATTAGAGGGAAGAGGGAAGAGGGAAGAGGGAAGAGCCAGAGCTTTAAATGAATTATTAGTGCCTCCTCAGAGACTGGGCCGAACAATGACGGGAAGAGATGAAAAATGGCCACCACACTGTATCACTGACAGACCAAATAGTCTGCAGTCCCAAGGGACTTGATACTGGGGCGACTGGGGGATGAAAAGACGACACTTTGTGGCCGCCTCAGGCGTTAGATACGCACAGAGCAGCTGTAATTCATCATACTTCACATTCAAAGAGATTGACTTGTTGTTGTCTACTGTGGCAGGTTGTGCTGGTTATCTGGATGTGAATGACAGCAGGGAAGTCCCCAGGTATGTGCAGTTTGCAAATGATAGGAACAATGCTACACTTTAGATGGCAGCTTGAAAAGTCCAGCGCTTGATGTTTTTTCTTTATTCATGAAAATAAATGAATGCATTCAGACTGTTTGACATATTTGGGTTGGGAAATATTGTTTAAACACAACTTTCATTAGTTGTTTCAAAGGGAAGTTGCATAAATATGAATTCATCAATGCCTTTTAATTATTCTTGTAAAATTCAACTGGGAGAACTGGCATACGAATACTTGAGGAGGAAACCACAAGAGGCTGAGATACAAAAATGGAAAGCATTGGATAAACATGGCGTTAATCGTACATCATGGGTAAGAAACGATCTACGGCTACAAACAAAAGTAATGGCTATGAAAATGATGAACAATAGCGAATAATGAAAAAGAGCCTTATCAGCCCTCAAGTTAAGACGTAGCTGTTTGATAAGAGGGTGCAGCAAGAAGAAAGGACATGCGCTCATTAATCAAAGGGCCTTATTTAAATGGGATTATCAATGTGCCCTGTGAAGTTAATTAACATCTGCCCACTGGATTATTACATACTGCATCTTGTGGGCACAGTTTGAGGGCAGCGCAAGAAGCCAGATAATGGATTGATCAAATCAGAAATCCAAAATAGTGTATCGTCTGGGGATCATGAATGTGGTCAGTAAATGTTGTTGTTATCTACCCAACAGAATACGTAATTGCAAATAAGAAGGCCATGCGGGAAGCATACAAAAACACTGTTTGTGACCAGAATAATGTTAGTCACGTAATTACGTACTTAACTAACGCCATTTCTGGATTATTTTTTTTACACAAACAACAATCTTTCATTAATTAAATTAATAACAGAGTTGTTTCCTGTGAAGTCGGAAATGTATTTTGAAGATTGTGTGCATGTAACAAGCAAAAAAGTACTCATACAGTATTGCTTGGAATTCGTAGGAGAGACATCAAAGAAACTGTTATGAGACTGTGTTGGAATGCTAGCATGGTCACTGCGAGGATGCTATCATGGTGATGTTAGCATTTAGCACAACGTAATGCTGTAGTACATCTAGCTGCTAGCATGGCTGTAGAGATGTTTCATCATTTTCTAACTTATAATTCTAATACATTGAGATGAAATTGGTCTCAACAACATGCACTGTGAGCTCGCATTACACTAGCTAAACACTCTCCTATAAAAAAGTGTAATTTATTAGACCTGCTCAGAAACATGCTTTTCTACATTTGGCTGTGAGCCCTCATTCCTAAGAGCTAAATTGGTTGACCCGATATTAATCTCCCCGTCTCTCCCAAGACAGGCACTAAAAAACGGCCATCTACTTGTTCTCATTAGCAAACATTCTACACAGCGGACTCGCTTCGTAATCGATACCTTTAATTCCCTAATGGCCCCAACTGATTTAACCCCAGCCCTGTGGAGAGAGAGAACGAGCCAGAGAGAAAGGTTAGGAGATTAGATCTACCTGATGTCCTGTGGCTTGTTTTTGTGAGGCTTTACTCTCTAGTTTCTGTCTGAGGGTTTCCTCCCATCACTACAGGCAGGTATTTCCCCTGAGGGCAGGTTCTGGGTGGAGCTATGAGAAGGTCAGAGGTCAGAGTAAGATAACAATGAGCGTGTTCAAAGCTTCGCCAGGGAAGGATGGGCCAAATGCAGGTGAAAGAGGACACGTCATGTCAAGCTGACAGCTGAAAATCAGCACCTGCCAAGTGCCAAATACATTCTGAGAAATGATCTGCTGTGCATTTAAACTCTCTTGTTCCTGTGTGTGTATGGGGTTTAAGTCTTGTATTAGCAATATTTAACGTATTCCCTATGTTGAAGTCAGTGGCAAAAAAAACTAATGAAGACAAAATCGTGCAATGTATAAATACGCAGGTTTCAAATAAGACCTCTAAATCAACCTGTGGTAATTGGATACATGAAATAGCTCGTAAAAGAAGGAGCTTGGCATAAGCAAAATGTATAATTAATTTGGTTGGAAGGAAATAATCTTGCCAGGTAATAGTTCAATTTACAAGCCTGGGGCTGTGAGGCCAAGCAGCTCATTCTGGACACTGGTTGCATGCCATGCACGCACATATTTTAAGAACTACAGCTCTTTATGAATGTAGTACTTTTATGAGGAACCACATGATGTGCTTTATTGGCTTCTACTGGATCATCTGTTTGCCATTTTTCTGTTTTAACAACTCAACAAGATTTCTTTTTTTTCCCTTTCTTTATCATTTTTAAAACGTGTGCGAAAAACTTAAACACGAAAAAACTATCGTCTAAACACAAGCACAACATGACTGACCTTACCCCAACCTTAATCCTCATGATGTGAACCTACAGGAGCCAAAACCCGCTCACTTCTCAAAAATGTCCTCACTTTGAAGGTCTAAATCTCTGACCTGTTCTTACCCTGTCAAAAGTACACAAGTACACACACACACACACACACACACACACACACACACACACACACACACACACACACACACACACACACACACACACACACACACACACACACACACACACACCTCCACTCAGTGATGCCTGAACCTGTCTCATCGTTAGGAGGGATGGTTGTGGAGAAAGCTGTTCCAGGACCACCTAGGGGAAATATTCTGCCTTTTGAAAGCCTTGACAGAGAATGAGATAAATACTGCAATAACAGATCCTGAAAGCATCCCTGGTTCAGGCAACCACAACAGCCATGAGGCAGGGCTGTGGTGCTTTAGTCTGCGCACAGTTTCCAGACCACATGTACAACATCTTCAGCTTATCTGTCTCTTTCTTATTTCAACTCGCAGTTGTTCTTGTGTCAGGCATTTATTCAGCCGTTGGACTTTTGCTGTCAAAAGGAATAAGGCGTTAACGTCTATTCTACAATTACCAAGTGTATTCATACACTCCGGGGCGATGCAGAGACAGGTACAAAATCAATCAATCAGTACACACAATGAGGAACTTGTTCCAGTTGTTGGTCTTTAACATTAATTGAGCTCTTCTTAGCTCCAGCATTGCCCCAACCGATCTTGACTAATGTAACATAGGCTTGACTTAATGCAGAGACAAACGATCAATTACTAAATTAAAGAAAATAAATCAAAAGTCAATGTTTATAATTGAATAATCATTTAAGGCAGTTACGAAGTATAAATGTCACGAATTCAATCAATCTAGACATAACTTCGGGTCTGGGAACGTCTACCTATCCACTAGCTGTTGAGATATCTCACTGGACAAGTTTACACTTTGAACTGCTGGAGAAAAAAAAACTTAGGGCATCACCAAAGTCATTGTGATCATCCTCATGGAGGTGTGTACCAAAATTCTTGGCTATCAGTTTAAAAGTTGTGATGACCTTTCCTTAAAAGTCCAAAATGCTCACCTGATCGAGGCGTTAGAGGAAAAGGCAGGGGATCACTAAAGTCAAAACAGACGGAATGACAAAGATCTAGACAAATAATCCAACCAGTAAAGGATATAATCTTTAATTGCATCTTTAAGGGACTATAGCCCTGCAACCGGTTATGTTTCAGTTTTTTGTGTCAGGATTGTATACAGCAAGAGTAACTGCATCGCAAAGAAGTGGTGTTTTTTTCCAAATTCCATAGAACTGTTCATTTACAGCTTGTACTTGAGCAAAAAAAGATGTGACATTTACAGCGAAGCAGAGTGAGAGAGAAAACAATTACTTTTGTGTGATGCCATGTAAACCACTGACCCTTGGACTCCTCCGTTTCATCCCAAAGGGTTGAACAAGGGAAACTTGGGAAATAGATATCAGGTCAGATTCATTCAAGACTGGCTGGCGGTCTACTCAGGTGTCCCACAACTTCAAAGCGCCATTTAGCAGCTTCATAAATCACTCTTAATGAAGGCAATATTTCATCATTGCATATTTTCTTCAACGTTCGGTCGTAAAACCTTGGGCCAAACACATAACTACTTTGTTTTAATCTTTTCAAGGTGTGGCTGTTTAGCTTGCCAGAGGGATATGATGCCTCTGGTGTTGAGATTATTGTTCCATGGTGACAGAATCAGACGTTTCCTTAATTGTTTTAATAGATTAAATGATAGCCTACCGTAAGTGAGGTAATTATACATCATGCCACTTAAAGGTTGAGCATTGACAGCTCTATGACAAATAAACAGTTTAATCACCACAAAGTATCTTTGAAAGCAGGTGTTGTCAGCCACAGTAACAATGTATAAATAAAATCATATTGAAAACGTACACTACAGTGTTTTTATTTACATCCTGTAAAGAGGTCGTATCTTCTTTATGTTAAAAAAATCATTGGTGAAGTAAGTCCTCACAACAAACCTGCAAATACTCGCCATACTGGCAGCCAAAGAAAGCAAAATGGAGATCTGGGAGATTGTATTTTGAAGTTGCAGTAGAAATACTAGTGTGTCAAACTGTAAAAAGAAACTTAGAAAAAGTTGCACATGAAAAACTTAACTTTGGGAAAATCACAAAAGTCTGCAGGTGCTAAAAGAAAAAGGTAATTAAAAGTACTCTTTATACAGAATGGCCCATTTAAGAATGATACAGTATACTACGGTATATAAGTATTTAAACTCTGAATCTGCAAAGTAACTGGTATTCTTTTAATATTTCAAATGAATATTGGGGAATAAAAAGTACAGCGTTAGACTCTGAAATGAACTCAATTAGAAGTATAAAGTAGCATACAATTGAAATACCTATGTTAAGAATATGTTTTGCACTTGATTGAAAGTACATTTCTACCGATTGATAAGATGTATAGTGGGAATTAAATAAGAGCATACCTACTGTAATGAGTTTTGAAAGACAGAAAACTCAGTACGTGGTGAGTTTACATTTAAAGTTAAAGTTACAAAATAACTTTTTTACAAACTCTTGTGAAATAGGAGTACCTTAAAGCCATAAAGGGTGTTAGAAATGTGAATAAACTGAATAGATAGAATGTGGGAGATGTGAGTTTAACTTTACAATTCTCATCATCATACTCAACATGAATTTTATTTGAAATTAGCATTTCCTCTGAGGGCATTGTCCTACAAAGGAAAAGCCTCACAGCCTCTTCAATGTGCCTTTTCTGCAGAAAAAGACAGTTGAGCAACACGTTTTTCTAGGTTATACAGCACGCTGCTGAGAGGAGCTCCTGCCGTGCACATCAAAGCGTCTTTGTCTTGGCAAACGCTCGAGGACTTCACCCTGACAGTTTCACTCTGTGTCAATGAAATTAAGCGAGGGCACATGCAAGCTGAAAAGAGCCACACTAAAACAAAAAGTCCTTCCAGAAACAACACTCTTAAAAAGGAACGTTGATAGTCAATTAACGTTTATTTTGGGCTCATGTCACAACAGTGATACATATAGTGCCGTAATGCTTGATATGTGTAACTAAAGATATCATTATCAATTGACCTGATCATATTTCTACAATGTTTTCTGTCTTTACAAACAATTCCTTGCCATATTGTCAATCATAAATGGTAATTAATTATTTATCACAAGTGAGTAAAATGTACTAAATTAAGCTTATTTTTTAGCAGACTGGCCTCAACACAAGTAAACTGAAAACTGATGTTGACCTTCTGGGAATTGTCTGACTACATCATTGAAAACAAATAATTAGAGTCCCTTAATTATAGATGTCAACTCTATGTTCTATCCGGTGAACAAACTGTTCTGTAGAGAAAGGCTTTCTGGCATAATGACCCTGATCAAGGCCACAAGCCGAAACTCGTTTGTCTAACAATTAAGTTGTTTGGTATATTCCACGTGTTGCTGAAGTTATACCTCTACGCCCTATAGTTTGCCAGAGGCTGCACTGGTAAATTCCTTACACCTCATTAGATCAGCGCTGCTAAGTCAAACAACATGAAGCCTTCTCTGCCTTGTGCACTGAGGGCTGATAGAAATACTAAAAATAAAACTGAACTAAACAGCAGGGAAAACTTCGCAATGAAATTATATTTACCAAAATATAAAGAACTTGAGACTTTAAAAATGTAAGTCTTCAATAAGTTAGAAAGGCTGATAACTAGGTTCCACCTTGAACATGTCAATTTCCACAGTCGTAGATGTGCCTTGACAGCATGGCTTTTTAAAATGGTTATTTCCGGCGCACGATAACTGCTGCCATAAGGGATTACAAGGATCTACTAATGTTGTAATCTACACTATAATCCACCATGTCCGGCTATGTGTTTCTGACCTCATGTGACCTGCCTGGCAGCGTGCACTAACAGAGTGTGTCACCTTCACCAGGGTGGCAGGACCCTAGATGACAGGGAGCCCGGCTGTTGGCAGGCTCCAGGTGCCTCAGCGAAGCGGCAACCAACTAACAACCACGCGACATCAAACGTAAGCAGAAAAGTTGACAAAACGGAGGCCCAGACAAAACAAAAACCAGACGAAATGAAAACAAATAACACTGTTGCCCTTCCTCTGGCACACCGCTGTGTTTTTCAGCCTTTTGTTGTTGGGAACACTGACACTGACAGAGCATGGGCATTCTCTCACTTGGCAGCCCTAGCTTTCAAAGGCAGCAGATTGAGAGCAGAAGGTGAGGCACCACGTGGCGATTGTGGTTTCACAATAGACGAGACAGAGCGTAGGTGTCTGAAATCTGCCTAGTATCCCTGCAGGGAGAAACCGTCTCCAATGAGCAGGCATGTTTCTTGACACTGGATGCCTGGCTCAGAGCTATCTTCATCTCCTTTTCTTAAAATGGATAATTTTAAATGCTGAAACAGAAAGAGGATAGTTCATGGAGACACCATTTGATAGCTTTGCCGGGAAATAGGAGCACTTTAAAGCCATAAAGGGTGGTACAAATGTGAATAAACTGAATAGATAGAATGTGAGAGATGTGAGTGTTTAAATGGATTGATCACCTTCTTTTATTCCTGAGTCTAACTTTACAATTCTCATCATTATACTCAACATGAATTTTATTTGAAATGAGCATTTCCTCTGAGGGCATTAGGCGCGTTCACACCGGAGTACTTTTACTTTCCCGTTTAGTTCTGATAGTGCCTGGAATTTTGCGTTCACACCAAAAAGAGAACTTAGTTCAGAGAACTTTTACCCCCATTTTTAGTGCCTGCTAGAAAGGTGGGACTATCCTGGGGAGAAAAAAGTAACAATTTTGATTGGCTGGGCAAATTGCAAACCACACCCTGTAAAACTCTGAAAAGTTTTGTGAATCAGCCATTTTATTTGCTGGCATTAGCATTATTAGCATTAGGATTAGCCCCGCGCACCAACGGAGAGAGACTAACTTATGGCAACACAAAAAAAAACATGGGAGCGCTGGAGTGATGAGGAGGTGTCGGCGTTCTGGCGATTTACTCGGAAGGCTTCAGTAGAAGCAGCTGGGAGTCCCAGCAGCTTCTACTGAAGCCAGTCCCCAACTCCGGGGACTTCGGGTGGCAGTATACGCCGTGAAGTGGTTTGCGGCCTGCCAGTAAACCCAAAGCAGAAGAAGAAGAAGTGACGTCAGCGGCTTCATTTGCGTAATCTTCCCTCAGGGAACTTATTCCGGTGTGAACACGATCTGTACTTAGTTCCATGGAGGAACTAAGTGCTGGCACTAAGTGCTGGGCACTAAGTACGGCAAAGTACTTGGTGTCAAAGCGGCTAATGTCCTACAAAGGAAAAGCCTCACAGCCTCTGCAATATGGCTTTTCTGCAGAAAAAGACAGTTGAGCAACAAGTTTTTCTTGGTTATACAGCACGCTGCTGATAGGAGCGTCTTTGTCCTCGATCGCTGGGATGGGTTTCTCGCTGCACAGTGCTGGATTCTGGAGAAGAACAAGGCTGAACCAGCACTTGGTAAACCAATCTGGAACAAAAGCTGGCCTAATTCAACCAAAGATAAGGGATAAGAGACAACATGGGCTACTCTTTCCTCTGAAAACACAAAGGTTGGGGATATTAGCCTAGAAAAACCGGGCTAAATGGACAGTTGTCTGAAATAGGTCAGTCAAAAGTCTAATGGGATACACACAAGCTCCTATACACATAAACACGCAATCTATTCAAACAGCAAGCTTTAGTCGAGCATGCTACTCAGACAAGATAATGGTGGGATAGCTCCAGGGGTTCTTGAGGCCAGGCGTTACCTACTTCAGGGAAAACTCGCAATATCTCAAAGTCTCAGATTTGCCCACAACACTGTCTGATCAATATGTCCACTTTTTACCTCGAGTTCGAACACAGGCTGAATTTAATCCTTTAAAGCAAGGCTTTTATTTGTTATGGCAAGGATTGTAAAAGCATATAAAGAACTAAGACCTAATTCCTATTAGGTCTTATTATATATCATTATATATCAAAGAATGTATAGGTCAGTTGGTGTTTGACTTCTGCTTGCGTTGATTTATGTTCAGTTATCTGATTCTTTTGTGATTAAAAGAATGCAATAAAACCTAATCTACCTTGCAAAGGGAAGAACGTGAGAAAAATGCACATGTGACATGCTTGCGGCTAATTGCAATATCTTAACCTCCTATTCTGTATTTCTTTCATCTTTGGCATCAGAACCAGTGTAGGTTGATCCACCCTTAGTCAGTTTTCAACAGCAGTGATTAAAAAGGTGGAAGGAATGAAAGTAAGGGGATTAAAGGAAGGCTTGTCTTTGTAAATGTGTGCCAAACCGGTAGAGAAGACAGAAGCAGCGAATATCCAAACTTAAACAATCAGACTACACACATTTATCCAGCTACTGGACTCTCTCACCCACTAAACATACATATTTATCCACAAACAGGTAGATCCACATTAACACTCACATTAAACAACGTGTCAAAACAAGCTACAAAGCCAAAGGGGAAACTTCTGAACACACATGCGAAAACACACGGAGGCAGCGATTGACAGCTTGCATTAAAGTGAGGGCAGGCCCAGGCTTGGCAGGAGGAGGGGAGACGGGAGACAATTAGAGACATTTTTGGGATGATAATAGTTGTGTACAAGCCATACAGTCTATAAAAGCTATTCATAGCAGGCAAGCAGATGAGCATAGCAATGGAAATGGCTGGTCCGTGTGCCCACGACACGGCCCCGAGGGCATGGAAGGGCTCAGAGAGAGAGAGAGGGAAGGAAAGATGAAGGAGTGTCAACGATCTCTTACTCTTGCATGTTGGGATGTCGCAGTATCTCCAGTAGATCCCGTCCTCGTGATCTGCGATGTAGCACCACGGCTGAACGTCCCCATCAGGGTTCCTACAGACATCGAAGGGTTAAAGTTAAGTGCACACTTATTATTATTACTGAGGATGTATCTTTTATATCGATTTTGCATTCCGGTTTCTGACAATTAAAAATAAATAAACAATTGGGTCAGTCATTTCACAATTTAATGAAAAGAAACACAAAATCCAGGTATTAACATTTATTTAAAGTATGTTGATTTGTATTGATTGATTACATTTGATATATTGGTCAATTAAAGGTGGGGTAGGTAAGTTTGAGAAACCGGCTCGAGATACACTTTTTGTTATATTCCATGGAATGCTCTTAACATCCCGATAGCAATGAATATGTTAAGTGCTTTGACAAATCCATAAAGAAATGTCATCTGTGGAACCCGTAATACTGTAAAAAGCACGACCAATCATTTTAGCCGGCCCGGCAAAAATAACTTGAAGGCCTACCTGCCTGTCAGCCTTCCATCTGTGCACAAACTTATCTCGTGCCCTCATTGGTCATGACTCATGTGCACGTTCGTGTGTGTGTTGGAGGAGGGGCCCTGTAAGGAAGTGGCAGATTTTTTCCGGTTGTGTATTTTCAAATTCTAGCACACTCGAGCTGGTTTCTCCAAAATGACCTACCCCACCTTTAAGATTAAGATCAATTACATGAATTCCCGTTATTTTCCAATTTCACACACCGGCTCGAAATACACACACACATGCACAAACGGGACCTATAGACATGCACTAATGGAGAGGGGGCAAAATAGCGCCTCTCCAGCGAACAGACCACACCCCACATTTTTGTTCGATTGGGACTTGAACCAGCAACCCTTCAGTTCCCAAACCAAGTCCCTACAGAGTTGTATTCATTTATTATTATTTATTTGGTTAATGGACAGAAATAATGAATTATAAACTATAATATCTTTATCAAACAATGTTTTTTTTCTCTTTTTTTGTAAAATGTTTTGTAAAGTGTTTTCTGGTTCCAGCTTTTCAAATGTGAAGACTTAACGTTATCTCCTCAGACTTAGGGAAATTTGATTATTTGTCCACAAATAAAGTCAATACTCAAAGTGATTAATAGCTTAATCAAGAAATACATTCAAAATTAAAAACAGCACAGTCTCGTTGTGATTTTAAGATGGTGATCTGGACATCCCAGTGGAGCATTGCAGGAACAGTCTGCCTGTACTACAACAGGTAGCATTTCTAAGCTTCAATCCAATTCAAAGTCTTTTTTCCATGTTCAGCTTTTCTAACAACTACATATATATATATATAAGAAATGAATAAGACATAGGAAAAGCAACTCATAAAATCGGTTTTATAACACTATGACAGCAAGAGGACACAGAACAAGGGTTTAACAAAAACTGATGCGCAGCGTTGTGTTGAGGTCGTGGTGAGTATTCAAAAGAGATAAAGAGACCAAGGATATGAGCGCCCAACCACAACCTCACAAAGAGCAACTGGCAATCCTCTACGCTCTCCAGGCTTGACCATGCGTGTCAGTCAAGACCCAGATCAACGGGCCTTTGATGGGTGGAGATGGTTGGAGGTCAGGGGGAAAGCTCTTTGTTCCTTGTCCAGACACAAACCTGGAAAAGGGATTTTAACTTTTAAACCATCATATGAAGGCTGACATGCCCCTCGGTGCTTTTGCTTTTCAGTTTCACTTACAAAAGCAATGAGAAGTGGGATTGAAGCATGGAAATGCCTAAAAGCTTTGTGCAGGCTCCATATCTCCAGTTGTTTTGAGCTCTATTTTAGGATAAGGGTATTGTAAAATAAAACCCTGTCGAATAAAAAAGATCTCTAAGACGATATTTTTTTCCGGACCTGACAATAACTGCCAGAAACCTTTTCTCTTCTCTTTTTACATATCTCATTGTAGCATCTTGAGAAAGCCTGGGGCGCTACAATATCCCCTTTCGTCCTTTGTGAACAAAGTTGTGAAGGGCGTTTCCATTTCTTTTCTTCTCCCATTAAAAACACTATCCAGAGTTTCCTCCTCTCTTTTCAGTCAGCATGAGGTATTGACAAAGATGTCGCTGTAAATACTTTTTCCGGCTGAACTCAAAGTTAAGTGCCTCAAAGCTTTTCACTTTTGTTATCAGGGAAAGTGTTATCTTTCTCTTTCTTACAGCCAGTCGTTGATGGGAAAGTGTGAAGAAAGACTTCACGTTTTTATATGTTATTTATTCTGCCATCAATAACAACTCAGAACTCACGGCCTCGACCTGAAATTGTCCCATGTTCAAAGGAAACCATATTTGTTTTCCAGTAAATATCGACACCTTATCATGGGCGCATATCTGTTTGTTGCTTCACCCGGTTTGATGGCAGACACCTGTTTGTTTATCCCGAGGCTACAGCTGAAAAAGAAAGAGCAAAAACTGGGTGCCACCATCAAAACATTGGATTAAATAGCCTTTCTCTATACCCTTCTCTTTTTCATGCCTTTCAACGTGTAATAGCCCTGTTTGAAACAAGACTCCCGAGAGCTCAGCTATAGCCACTTAGGTAATTTACTGCGCTTTCTCAATCTCCCCCTAAGGAGGCAGACATGAATTACAGCCATCAGCGTGGACAAAAGAAAGTCCTCAGTAGACCACCATGTCTGATCCAGGGGTATCTTTGATCAATGAATGACGTTGTGCGCCCCTCCAAGCGATTTCTCCCAAACTACTGGTCCCCAAAGTGTTTCGCCCCTCTCTTTCACACACATCTGAACACACCCTTTGCGCAGAAGTATGGGAACATCTTCCAAAGGGATGAGGTGAACAGGCCAGCCCACATGACAGAGAAACATAATTAACACTGCCCTGAGGTGTGTGTGTGTGTGTGTGTGTGTGTGTGTGTGTGTGTGTGTGTGTGTGTGTGTGTGTGTGTGTGTGTGCGTGCGTGCGTGCGTGCGTGCGTGCGTGTTTGTGTGTGTGTTTGCCGGGGAGGGTGGAAAGGAGAGAGTGTCAGATTAGCCGAAGTGCCACAGTGCCAATAAGAGCAGGCCTAGATGCACTGAAATGTATTCGTTTAACCTGGCAGCACACAGAAAGACCTCAGCCCTTGTGGTGACACTGATAAAAGTTGCTGCCAGTGTATGTGTTTGTGTGTATGTAGTTTTAGGGTTGTTCCATTCACATCCATGTGCGTCAGAGATGGCCTGCTTGGCTATGAAATAGAAAAGCTTGTTCAAACACTCTCATACCCAGAGGTGGATCACAGACGATGTTTGGACACTTAATTGGCACAATTAAGCTGATTGAATCATTTTGCTCCGAGTGAGCCACACACTTTGGTACGCAGCCAATTATAGCCACATTGCATTTTGCCTCACAGGTTCTACGGTCCTGCTTTTGAAGGCTAAGACATCTGAACACAGAGGAAAACAGCTGTTCTTAACTGGCTGGCTGCTGTTCAAAAGATTTCCTTTAATAACCATTTTACACGTACCTTAATCAGAATATTTATGATCACTTTTAAAAATGCCTGGCACTATAAAACAAAAAATCCTAAAATCATTTGGATGAAACGTATTATGTGCAAATGCTAGGAATAACATGATGGAGCTAAGCTCGAAGTGAGATTCGAGAGCGCAAAACTAATAAGGCGTAAAACAAGATCAAAGCTAATTTTGCCGAATTGGAAATAGGAGTAATGTTGATTGGAAAGTGGAGGGTAGAGGCTCGTCTGGATTGGGATTTGAGGTCAACAGCAGATCAGAGTCTGGCAATTTACTGCCTGAGAGACGACTCTTTAATTGACTCGGATGATTTAGCATGCAAACTGCTGCCTGCTGCTGTACTGCATGAAAGCATGTGAAGAAGAGGGCTTGTTGGTTGCGGGGCCGATATGTAAAGTCTACTGTCTGCTGTTGTTCTCTCACGGTCCACTAGTGCTGTCGTGATGTTGTGATGTCGCAGTGTCATGGGTGGCTGGTGAACACTATGCTTCTTCACTAATGTCTTCAAAGGATCCATACGCATAAATTACACAATTAACATGTTCTCACATCCTTTAATGGAATCTAGCCATGTCGATAATTTTGGGTTCATTCATTCAGGATATGTGTTTTTGGCCTTCACCTCATTACAATGGAGATGAATGGAATGTCTTGTTTACAGCATTGGGAAGAGATCCTACTTTGGATAATCTAAGGACCTCACCGGCAACAGTTCTCTTCAAATGAAAACTGTTGACAATGAAGCCTGAGGATTATCCGCAGTAGCATTGAGGATACAAATTAGGGGAAGAAAAGATGATATTGACTTATTACCACTAACCAAAGAGAGACGCTATTTAACTACACTAAAAACACTAATGTAAAATGACTCACACAGGAGCCCTTTGCTTGGCATTGGCTAATCACCAGTACAGAACTGTGTCAGAGAATACGGGCTTCTTTTGAAAAGAGTCGCAGGTACATAATACATACATAAATATAACATGACATGCAAACTTAGTTAGAGGAAGATTTGACCCTGAATTCCAAGCTGTATTCAGCAAAAAAAATCCAATTAGAAAGCTTAACATTTGCTGATCATTTTTGTTCCTACCCTCACCTATGGTCATGAAGGATGGGTCATGACCGAAAGAACGAGATCGCGGATACAAGCGGCCGAGATGGGTTTTCTCCGCAGGGTGGCTGGCGTCTCCCTTAGGGATAAGGTGAGAAGTTCAGTCATCCGGGAGGGACTCTGAGTTGAACCGCTCCTCCTTCGCGTCGAAAGGAGCCAGTTGAGGTGGTTCGGGCACCTAGTAAGGATGCCACCTGGGCGCCTCCCTAGGGAGGTGTTCCAGGCACGTCCAGCTGGGAAGAGACCGAGGGGTAGACCTAGGACCAGGTGGAGGGATTATATCTCTTCGCTGGCCTGGGAGCGCCTTGAGATCCCCTAGTCAGAGCTGGTTGATGTGGCCAGGGAAAGGAAAGTTTGGGGCTCTCTGCTGGAACTGCTACCTCCGCGACCCGACCACGGATAAGCGGGAGAACATGGATGGATGGATGGATGGATGAACATTTGCTGATTTGAGATGCTAACTGGGAAAGAGAGCTGAATATGTCTCTTTTTGAGAAAGAAATCTGAAGATTAAAATCAATCTTCTGGTAGATTGTGGGTGAACTGTTGACTAGTTTAGAATTTGAAAACATCTGGTTGACACCTTTGAATGGCTTCCCCTCCATAGCATCAGCATCCACGTTTGTATTGTAATATTTAAAGCCTTCTGGCAAGGCGAACTGACAAACAACACATAATTTATCAGAAACAAAATTGAAATTATTAAAACTGTTTCTGATTCTATGTTCAGTTATACTTAGTCACTAGATCACAACCTATTAGTTGGATGCAGAAATGTCCAAAAAATTGAATCTCTGTACCTGCACAAATAAAACCAAACTATCTGCATGGCTAAAAAACAACTCGAAATTTGTTTCATAATTTACAAAAGCCGACTGGAACTTAATACAGTCTCACAAACTGTGGATAACTTGGCTGCAGTTTGCTTGACCTTAGCTTTGCACCTGACATCATAGAGATTCAATTACAATCAACTTGGAGAACACTATTCACTCTGGCATTTCCATTATCTCATCTATGTAAGGGAAAAGCATTATAAGCCATAGTGGACACTCGTAAATTGTACACACACACACACACACACACACACACACACACACACAAATATGTCAACAAAATGAAACGTGAATTTTGAACCTGGCTTTCT
>NW_011362970.1:69850-86929 GCF_000735185.1 Notothenia coriiceps | reverse complement strand
GTGTGCCTTGGCAGCCTCACACACACACACACACACACAGGAAATGGCTGGCAAAGCTATTCAACCACCCACTGAAGCGTCAGGCACTTCACACCCTTGTACTAATGCACCGGGGCGAAAATAAAAAAATCAGTCTGTGAAGTAGATTGAAAGGAACAATAAAGGAAATATAAATGACTTTTGAATGTCGTGAAGTATCAGAAAAGGTAAAAAAAAAGTACTTAAAAGGTGAAAAAAACTACTTTATAAAGTGTTGCAGAATGACCAATATTCAACTCAATACCAGACATAAGAGTTGATCATTGACTTCCACTTGATTATATGAAATTAATTCTGAATTGCCACACACTGATGATGAGTACTGTGATATTCACTGTTGGAATGAGCCTCGCTCAGTCTCAGCTAAGACACACGAGCTGTTGTCCTTTCCTGAGGCTTTGTGCTGCTTTTCTTTTTGCAGGCGAACAATGTGACATTTCCCCTCTGCCCAGTTTCTCCCCGTTTTTTACAGCAGGCTATAACAGTGAAATGTGGGGACTGTTAGGGGTCTTTCTCCAGCACCGCTGAAGTGCCCTCTCGACTAAATCACCAACTGGAAAACGGCAGTGATGGGACCAGAAGTTAGTGTGTAATACTCTACTTCCCTGCTTCTCAACACCTTATATGTGCGTGGAGCCGTGTGTTAAGGCAAATACGTGCAGCTTCCCATTATACACCTGTGCCTTGGCCTCAGATCAGGCTCATAAAACCCCAATTGGCCTCAGGGTCAGACATGCCAAAACTTCCCTGGCTCTGCTTCTTTTTTTTTTCAACCCCACCCTTTGTTTAAGTATTACCACCTATTGTGTTCTAGTCAGAAACATCCAGAGAAATGTAAGCCTCATATGAAAGATCATTATTTTACTTAGTACTCGTACAGTAAAAATGTAAATAAGGTTATTTGCAATCTAAATTCATTAACAACGTCTAAGACATCTCACTTTCTGCAATAAAACTAATCTAACATTAGACATCATGCTTTATATACCAACTACTGTATGTGCAATATGCAATATGTGCAATATGAGCAATATATATATATATATATATATGCTGTAATAACTGTGCAATATATACCTGTCTGCTATATATTCAGAACTGTTACAGGATGTGTATTTTGTAAATTGTCAAATTTTTTGTATTTTCTTTTTAATCTTTAATATGTGTTTTATGCATGCTTCTTAGTTAACATTAATCTGTCTTTGGCTCTTTTCTGCTGTAACAAATGTACATTTCCCCTCTGTGGGACTAAAGGTATTCTGATTCTGATTACAGCGGGATTACCCTCTCCTCTGCAGAGACATACTTGTGGGAGGACACATGCACAAATACTTGACCCTGTGCAGACATGCCATACATGCCATCCCTCATCTTTTCATAATGAAGTGGCCACTTTGGTCCCCATAGCCCCACTGATGGGTGACTCTTTATGTCTGAGAGAGACTGGGAGTAGTTGTAGCTGGAGCCCTAAGTGACAGAAATCTCTCTGTCAGAAAGAAACAAAGCTATGAGCTGTTAGTAAGTTGGAAAAGCTGCTTACTCCACCAGGGGCCAAGAAAACAGGCAAATCCAAACAGTGGAGATGTCCATTTTTGACCGCTGTTCTGACATAATACACTCCTAATGTGCAGGGAAAGCCTTCCTGGATCCTCTCCATGTATCCTACTCATAAATCTCCCAAATTCCCATCCAGTTCAAGTTAAAAACTAATCTGTTCTGTGCTCCTTCAAAGCATTTCTGCATTATGAGTGTACAACCGTGACTTAGAGAAATGTTTCAGGGGCTTTGGGCCAGGGAGGGGNTGGTTCTGTTTTCTACGGCTTGGCGATCTTGGCCAAGCGACTGTTCTGGTAGTCTCGGCAAATACACAACTTTGACATTGGTGCATACAATGCTGACAGTCGTACTTGGAGTGTGACAGACGGATTTTAAAGTGTTTCCTCGACACCAAAAGCCACCGTGTCCCTTCACATTCCAGGGATGATGGATGGAGAGTTGCTTAGACAAACTCTTCAGGCGTGTTTGTGTCCTTGTGAAGACCGGGGCTAAACGTTCTGTTCGGGGACTACCAATAAAATATTCAGGGACAGATGTCTGAGCAGCTCTCTTGCGCTCAGAACCTTTGCAAAAAGGACACAATCTGTTTCTAAATTATTCATACAGTCAAATGCTTTGTCCAAGAAGTTCAAAGCTCTGTCAAACATCAGTATCCATCTGAGTTTGAACGGTGCTACTCAAAGCATTTTGACATCAATAACTTGTCATAACTGCTTAAAAGATTGTTAGTCTTACATTGAAAGTCACTATTTAGGATTTTGCGGTAAAACTGATAGATTTCCAAGACAAAGGAAGATTGCTAAACAACATAAAAAAAGGAGAGAGAGCTGCTTTGGGACTAATCTTAGTCTTAATAATCTTCATCTTTATCTGTAGCCTTTGTAAAACAAATAGAGTGGAGTGACGTAGGTTTAGCCGTTATTTCAGAATCTACAATATTTTGGGAGGCACTAGTGTGTGTGTGTGTGGGGGGTGGGGGGTTAGGGTTGCTTCTTCTTCACAGGACTCGTTGCAGATCATACCAACAAAGTATATTTTAATGATTATATACACAATGTGTTTAAGAAGGTTTTATGTAACTGAGGTAAAGTTAAGATGTTGTGATTTAAGTGCAAATTACATTGTTCATCATTTTCAGTTCTATAATCTATATCCTGGATGAACATATGTCTAGAAGCCTCTAAAAGTTGGTCCCACTTAGCATTAAAGGGTCAAAATCCACAAAAAGGTTTAAAACCGTTGCTTTAGTTGAACTTATTTACCCGTAGGTCAGCACAATATGAGGGACTCACCTGCAGAAGTTGTGGCTGCCCAGACCTCCCTCTCCATTGGGGTATTTGAGAGTGTTGTAAGGGTGCTGGAAAGTCTCATTCCAGAAGAGGCAGGGTTTACCACCATGCAGGCTGGTCTGATTCTGGAAGCCCCTGTAGTCCTCTCCGTTGGCAGTGTAGCACTCTGGAAAAAGAAGAATGAGATGGAGAAATTGAGAGGAATCACTTGTGTCTGCAATAAGGGCTTAGACATCTTTTAAGTTGCAAATCAAAAGCTTGACCAGATCTTTTGAACACAGAAAGTCAGCCACAAATATGACCTGCTTTATTGAGAATGTGGATTCAGTGAAAGACTCTCAAGCTATAACATTTGTTTAGACGACAACTTTGGAATAAATGTAATTTTTGCCAAGTCTCGGTTCATTTTGACTCTTGCCAAATGGGGTAAAGAAAGATCAGTCACTGTATTGTTTTAATTAATGTCATCGCAGGAGAAAAAATGGCCAACAGATATACAAGTAAAGCAAACATGGCTTGGACTTCTAGGAAATGTATGACTACCATATGGCCAAGCCATAAAGAGAGTGAGAAAAGGGAGAGCTGGTTTCAAAGCAAAACAATGGCTGGGGGAGAGCTTTTCTTCCCTGAAATTGGGAATTCAAATAAACATTGGCTGATGATGGGAGCGTGATCAGCCATTACTGTGCATCGCTCTCAGCCTTGAGGAGGGGTGGGGAGGCTCCCGTCAAGAGAGTTTTAACTGCTACAGTTGAATTCCTCTGTGATTGCATTACGATGGAAAATATTAATTTATTATGTTATGATTACTCAAACATAGACAGAGCAGGATTCTCCTTCAGTGTAAACAGCAGGGGATAAAAAAGACTATATGTATGACATTATGTTGCAAAGAGTAAATACTGACAATAGCCACCACCAGCATCACTTTGAAGTGTTCTTTTACAGTGTGTGCTTTGACACTTTTGAGTGTTGACTTATGAAGCGTAATACATAATACAATTATTTCAACTCATGCCTGTCAATGAAACTCAAGAAACAGAACAATAGTCGTTTGTGTGGCTCGTTTCCATGGGGTCTTGTTGCTATGTATGCAGTTAGCCAGTGACCGGCCCCTTTCATCAAGTGGAGCTGTCTAGGCTGAGTATGAGCTAATGCATCACAATATGACAGTCATTACATGCCATAGTGAGCCAGCCGTGCTCCAAGGCTCTTTCTCATTCTCTTCCAGTCCAAGGTTTCCCAACTTCCTTTCTCTTTCTCGTATCTTATCCTCTGTTCTTCCCTCTCAGCATTCACAACTCTTTTCTCCTCTGCTGCTTTTGCTTTCTTCTGTCATCCCCTTTCAACTTATATACTTTTTTTTCTTTGGGGGGGGGGATCTCTTTGCTTCACAGGCTTCTATCTCAACTTTTGAGCTTGCGTCTATCGTTAGATGGCAAGCTTAAGATGCCGTTTCACACGTCTAGAGGAGGAAGGCAGCATCAATTAAGACCTAAAGGAGAATTATTCTTTTAGGAGATCAAAAATCCCCCAAATGTGTTGATTGCAGATGTTAAAATATGTGTCTAATGTAGATAAGCAAGGGACCTACATTTGCTTCCCGTACTTTCTACCATGCTTTGATATATTAACAGCAGTTAGCTTGCACACAAACATGCATTTCAGTCTCTTGCATCCTCTACTATACTTCTCTTAATTTTAAAGTAAATCAAAGCCCCTGGCAGCCAAAGTAGCTTTTAATTAAAGTTGTTATTCAGTCAAGCTTGTTAGCCATCCATCGTCTGGCTGACAGGAGTTCAACGGTGGCAAGGAGATGCAGGGTGTCAGGTTCCTGCATTATGATGCCACTCTATTGTCTGTGAATGGCTCCCCTCTATATTAACAAATTAATACCACCAGATCGTAAATCCACTGGAGAGTGTCTGAGGCAGAACACGACATGCTCTTGCTCCCCTACACAAGGGAGCGATGAAGAGTCGTGGGGACACAAGTTATCGTGGGTCTGACACTCCAGACAACATGGTGTGTTTAATAATGCAAATTGTGCAATTGAAAAGGATGCACATGATCACCATGTAGCATGTTTATCCTGTAGAAGACTTTAGAGATAAGGTGGAGATCTGATATCAATGTTAATCTGTGTTGCCACTCCATGTTATAGGCTCCAGGCTCTACCTGACTCAACACTTTTGTAGAACTGCTTTACTAATAATTCTGACCACTGGTTGTTCAGAGAGAATTGCCACTACCGCTGAGGCGGTGTTATCTCTCAACCTATTTTTCCATCTTGAGCAATCATTTTAAAAGTGGGAACAATTCAATCAGTTTAAAAGACACACACATAATATTGACAAGAAAACAAATAACCAAACAGCAAAATAATACTTTTCAAAATAGTAAGATTTAGTAGTGGAGTAACTTGTAATTATGGTTTGTCATTGACCTTAAGCTACAATTGAGTTAAATGAAAATGAGTTATCCTGCATTTTATGATTTGTATAATATACACAGAACTTATTGGGAAGACAGGAATCAAATGATTAATTTTCATTGAATTCACATTTCTCCGGATGCTGGCAGTGACGGCAAACAGAAAAAAAGAAAAGGAACCACTGCTATTGAGAGTTTGACAGCAGTACAAGCACAATCATGAGTCACTGCTCCCCAAAAGCAATCATGACTGTTACTGCCCAAGTCACAGAGGATAACATCAGGTAGCGACGGGGCAACAGACTGCATCCCAAATGAGCTCACGTCCTTCAAATATCTTCTCCCCGAAAAGAGGGTATTAAAATGACTGAACTTGGCCGCACGAAGCGCTGCTCAACACACTGTGTCGAAAAGAAAGATCCAAATGACTTTGTAAATGTCTCCTTTCCTCCTTCAGGAGACTTTACTCTAGAGTTTCACGATGAAGCAGAGCTCGTCTGCACATGGTCCCTTTGGAACGAGCTGCTGCTGGCAATCATCCCGCCCTGCTGAGGTCAACTAAGCTTTCCAAGACAAGATGGTAAATATGGCAGCGTTTTGCCCCCTGGAGGAATATGGGGAAGGGGGATTGTTCCAGGTGGTTTCAAGACACCATTTGCTTGTGGTGGGAAAGGGAAGTAGCGGATCTGCAAGGCCTCAGAGATAAGTGAGGCTACGTTAGAGATGAACGGTCCATTTAAGAGCCTTGAGGATGGCCACACATCTATATAGCTAAAGAAAGAATATGGTGGATATGAGCACTTTATCCTTGTCCTGGAGGGAGTTAAGAGCTCATCTGCTGATTGGATCATCACCACTCCATGCCCCCTCCCCTACAAACACGGCCAGCCCTCAATCTGACACCCCCTTTCCATGTCACCAAGCAACTGTTGTGCTCTCGTCACATGGGCCTGGGCTTTCTTGTGGTTTCATCATAGGCCGTGATGGGAAACAGAACCACCACCGCATGAAAGACAGAGAGAAGGGGGGGGGGGGGGGGGGGGGAGAAAAAACCTCCTATAAAATACATGCAGATCTACAAATAGAAAAAATCCGGGAAAGGGAAGAGAAGGACTCGCCCTTCACCAAGCCCTGCCCTCACAGAATACTGCACCACCCCGGCGACAAGAGGGGGAAAAAGGAAACAGCAGAGGACCGCTGAGAGAGAGCTAATCGCCCTGTTATTATATTGGTTGGGATTTGAGGCTAATGACTTCCACATTGCGACTTCAAATGCACTTGATGTTTCGAAAAAAGTGTGGGGGGGGGGGGAGAGAGAGAGAAAAGAGCATTGGTCATGTGATCTGAAAAACACAAACAAACAAGCATACAAACAAATGGTTTCTCTGAGACGCGTTGCCAGGTCGCACAAGAGCACTTATTTGTTGTGTTTGCTACGAGGGATGAAAAGCAGCGATAATTAAAGACGACTGCTTCCTCACTGAGGGCTGACATAAAGAGCTTCCTTCCATCTTTATTATATGTTTCGAAACTTCAGGCACAGCATAACAGGCTTAGTGGATGAGCAATATTTCCAGAATAAGTCTACGATAGAAACATGCATGTACACTTTTATGCACAAAAACATCATCATTTGTGCACACGCTTACAACACCCAAAGCTGCTCAGGTTTAGAGAGCTTTCAAAGACGACAGAAACGTCAGATTATTAATGCACAACCTGCCAAAAAATGTTTCCCCTCCACTCTGTCCTGGTAACCATTAATGTTGTGAGGCTCATTAATGTCAGTGTACTAAGCACAGAGGCCAGGGCCAGGCCAAACCAGGCCAGATGTAGCAGGTTACAGATTACTTCTATGGTGGGGACACAGCTGGCTGCAACACAAGTCTGGTTCCCCTTTTCGCCAGCAGCATCCATTTCCACATCAAAACCACATCAGACTTCAGAGGATCGCGGGAAGACTGCTTCACAGGAAGACTGCTTATCCAGGTTTCACAGATAGTCACAGATTCAGTAAGGCTCTTTTAA
This sequence comes from Notothenia coriiceps, assembly GCF_000735185.1. Lineage (NCBI taxonomy): Eukaryota > Metazoa > Chordata > Actinopteri > Perciformes > Nototheniidae > Notothenia > Notothenia coriiceps. The sequence goes on along the minus strand of NW_011362970.1, from coordinate 79,583 downwards.
TGAATTTGGAAGTGGCTGAGAAGAAGTCACCAATGTCTCGGGGGTGGGCTTGGCAGTTAATGGACCACATCTCGTCTCTGTGCTTTAAAAGTGCCCTCTTGGAAGAGGGTGAATGAAAGTGCAAAAAATTAACCTTGTAAGTGTTGAGAACAGATGCCTCTAACTCTGCAGACAATGATTTCTCAATGGGATTTTACAATCCTTCTTTTTGTTTCATGCTTTTGTCATGGGTTACAGCCCCAGATAAACCAGGCCGTAAACCAGGAGCTCATTCATCCCGAAATAGCCTTCACCATTCTTCCTTTGCAAAAAACCCTCCACTGCACCACCTCCTGAGTTCACTACCACAGTAGCCACAGACCCACAAGATGCCCTGCCAAGGTTTCTGGGTAGCACCTATAAAATATGGCCCCATCTCGTTCTAGTGCGGCCCCTATTATTTAGCTCCGTAGTGGAAAGAGTCTAATCGGCAGGAGCCCGTGGTGGGCTAAAAGCGGTGCCAAAAAACCCGTCTGTTTGAAGTTGCTTGTCACAAAATGGAAAGCATAAAAGGTTGTTTTGCCCACAAGCAGGCCCTATATTTAAATACCAGAGGAAAAATCAATCAACAAATAATATACCAAGGCAGATAAGCCCTCCACCTATGGAGGATATCCCGTAGTTGCCAGGATGATCTCTGACAGAGCGCAGCACAGATGGACCAAGAGTAGTTTTGGCTCTGTGAATGGCCCAGAATGAAACAAGGAGGGACAATTTTGAGTTTTGCTTGGCAGACGTTCAGGGAGTGACTGATGGGCTGCAGACTCTGACAATGACGTAAAGGACATTCAGGGACTTGCTGAAACCCTAGGGAAAAAAGCTGCTGGCACAATGTGGACATCAGAGACATGTCAGCCAACCTGACATGAGGGCGGACGAGGTGCCACGCTCAATTACCTCCCTCTGGCAGCTCCTCACCGTTTCCTCGAGTCATAATCCACATCTGCCATATATTTCCAAACATGATTAAAAGCTTCTTCACCTCTAACGCTGTCCTTGTTTCTGTAGTTTCTCACACCCAATCACAAGTCTCCCTACACAGTAAGTATAGGCAAGGGTTACAGGGTTGAACAAACACAAGGGGAAATCCCCTGCATACTCAACACATGCCACTGAACCCGCTGTAAACCAACTCGTACACGAGAGTAACAAGACGTGTGCATCCAGGAGAAAGCATCATTGAAAGAAGGGGGGGGAGATAGGGAAGCCAAGACGCGCTAAGGTTGTTCAATTAAGGGCTTTCAAAAGGTGCACAATTAGTGTGTCTGGGATCGATCCATCCTAAATAAAGTCAAACTGCAAATTAGTGTGGAGCATTGACATTGAATAACGGGTTGTGAAAGACGAAAAGCAGTGAGAGCACAATGAATCAGAAAAAGCAAGACAAGAAGAAAACAGAGTGAGTCAGGGTGGGACAAAGACTGTTTTTATGATCCCTCAGATTGTTAACCCAGGCTCTAATTGGCTCCCTCTTGTGTATAGCACAAATAAGTGAGCGCTGAGTTTATTTCACATTTCTCCGTGTTATAGACACGGCTGACAAAGACCAGGCTTGTAAAATGACCAGCGAACACAGAGTTTACATCTCCAGCGTCTGAGTTTGAAGGTACACCTCTCATTCCAGAGGAGCTCTGTGGCACAGATGCATGCTGGGGGTTTTTACCAGCAAACACACAACCGAAGCCGAAGGGAGAACAACACATGTCTTACTAATGCGTGTCTGTCCTCTGTGAGGAAAATAACACAAGACCATATGGGTTCCTCGTCGCACGCCGCCTTTGATAACAAGAGGATCTACGGCTTGTGATGCAAGTCATGATGGCTTACTGTTGCTAATGGCCGTGCGTTTCTCGCATGGGGGTGTTTTAAGCTTGTTCTCTTCTTCTTTGTTTTGCTTGTAAATGGATGGTAAAATGATCTCTCAGTCAACTTGCACTGTCAGATGCCACGATAAACATATGCAGTGACAAAACAGGCATTAAACTGCCCTCCTACCCACATCATTCCTGCTCTTTGTTCCCTCCTCCTCCCTCCTCATACCCGTATCCCTCCCCCCAGATGCACTTACAGTAAGAATGAAAGGGAGCAATTTTCATCAGTGAAGCAGCCGCGGTATTTTCAGATGGATCTGATGTGGAGGGAACGGAGGACACACACACTCGCACACACACATCAAAATGCACACAGGCTCCTTTGTTCACTTGGTGGTAGGGCCAGTGTCATTGTGGTGATGCCATTCTCACCCACTCATCACTGTACTGTAGACATCACCCACTGAGTGAGTGTATGTGCATGTTTTTGTTTGAGTGCACATGTCCGTCAATTCACCTCTCCTCACAATTTGACAGCCTCTCCAAGGCAGTAATCAATTTGCGGCAATATAATGTAAGCTGTGCGGCCAGTATGGCTGCGGCCGGCCCTGATGGACAATTACCATGTTTGACGTTGCTCCAATGATAACAGTTGGATTTGTACGCAGTGATGGAACTCATATCCATATGTAGGCCCTTTGCCCCATCTGTTAAGCCACTTTGAGTAATAAAACGAAGGCCAGATAGCACCTCAGAGAAAGATGAACCATGAAAGAAAAGGGGTTGTTGCTGAACACACCTGTTTCCCATCTTCCTGTTTGTGCTCAGGTTAGCTGCTATCTGAGGAATGTCAATTATATGTGGTTTGGGCTGAAGCTCTGTCAGTGCTGTTGCAGGGGATAGAGTGCAACTATTACACACACACACACACACACACACACACACACACACACACACACACACACACACACACACACACACACACACACACACCCACCCCTGAGCTTACCTGTGTTCAAAGCCAAGATAAAAGCTAACGTTTACATCCAGCCACCTGCACACAACCAGCAGCCGCTGCCGAACCGCAGCCCCTCCTCCATTTCCTTTCCTTCTGACACACACAGCAGTCATCCGTCTTGATCGGCCTCCCGGGTCTCTAATTAGGCTCCGGGTGGGTGACACCCTCTGGAATGTTTATTGTAACATTGCTCAGCCTTTATCTATTTTAGAAGTGAGAGAGAAATAAAAGAAGAAATAATAAAAAAAAACAGACTGCTAAGAAGCAGAGCGAAGAAGAGAGGTGGATAGAACAAGATCACAAACAATACTATAATAGTGGCAATGCTGAGAAAATGTAGAAAAAGAATGATAAAAATGTGTATTGATCATGATTAAATAATTTAGATTTTAATAATGTATTTTAGCTACAACACTAAGAAGCTATAGGCCTTCATCCAATACAAAAACTACTATAAAACGTGGCCCATCACACTTCTGGAAGTCTACTACCGAGTTCTGACTCTTCACTTTCTAACAAAACGTTTTTCTTTTTCTGATTTACCCTTTAACGCCAACAAAAGATAAGGACATTAAAGCCATTGACATCAATGTCATCATTCCTACAATTTGGAATATGTAAGCATTAACTCATCACAGACCAGGACAAGAGCCAGAAGAGTGCCGGCCAGCAATGCCGCACTTCCCGTCAGGAAACAATGTTCTCGTCCACTGCGGTGGTTTGTTGGAATTACCCTGACATACTGTTCTGGGTTGACAATGACAGCACATTTGACTTATCTACGGTACTCATGGCGCACAGAAGACAAAGACAATGGTACCAAAGTTCAAATTAGGCTCGTAAATAACAACTTTTTCCTATTGGGCTGGGTGACAGATCTTAAATCTCTACTTGGGAATAGTTGGCTCTGGAAAATGTTGCGTAAACATTGTTTTGCTGAAACAGAACAAATCGAATTATATGAATGTTTTCTTCATATTTAGAAGTGCTGTGTTTTCTTTCGAGATTTGTCTGAGCCTTGTCTTTAAAGAGTTGTAGAAAGTGGTCACCACACTGAATAAACTTCAATCAGTGTGCTCTTTTTCCGCGTAAACAACTCTAGGTTTTTGTTCTAGCTTTGTTGGGTATATTGAGGCCAGACTTGTTTTTACACTAAACCTCTTTTAGTCCCCCTCATGTCAATCTTGACAACATCGTAAACGGGCGTCTTTTTTGTTTCATTCATTCAGGGAATGTGAGAACCACAATCCTCCATATCCAAAGTGTAAACTGCTGATGAGAAGCACACTGTGCGGATGCAAACATTGTTTACAGGAGAGGAACAAAAAAGGAGATGAAAAGCGTCTTGACGTCATGTTTCATTGCAGCAGCTAAACATTTGTGGCCAAAGTGAAAACAGAAAAACTGTCCCATGTGTCACTTATCTCCAGGGACACAGCAAGCGGAGCAACAGGGCCACAGAAGGCAGAAACAAATGTATGTTTGCAGGTTTATGGTTTCAAAGCGGTGAACAATGTGATCCCCTGCACAGTCGCTTCTAATACACCATGGTGTGCTGATGTTTGGCAGGTCGCCCAACACATCTCAGTTCAAATGATGACATAAAACTAGTCAGGAGAAACAGTGTCCTCCACGCAGTCTCCGATTCAGAAAGCATGACAAATCCTTCACCACATATCATACTGAAAGTGAATGAAAAGTAAGTTGGGAGTTTTGAGTTCACTTCCAGAGGACAGACATTACACAGGAGCAGCAGCAAGAGATTACCCCACACTGCATTTGAATTGCAAAAATGAGTTATATTCTTGGCTTATCAGTGAAATGCATATCTTATATTGCAAAAACAAAATAGTGAGGTACAATCTTAAGTCTAATATGATGGTTACAACCTTTTCCCCCCAAAACTACAGTTTAAATTGCCTTATATATATATACAGATTCAGCTTGCAGACGTGCACACAAGGGATTTGGCTGCAGAGATGAACAGGGCACATTGCCACAGGCTTGCAGTGAGCTAACATGATGGGTGCTCCAACACTGTTATAAGTCTTGGCAGTACCTTTCCCTCAGCACCTAGGAAATATGGTTATGGACTTTATCCAATATTTTTGGACAACAGTAAAATGCAGTATTGATCACACTAAAGGTTAAGGCCATTGCGTTATAGCTACAATGTACTGTACATGGAAGTAACAGGGTGAAATAAAAAATGTCTGTTCATCAATGATGACTTCGTAATGTCTTCACATTTCTTGTGAGTGGCATCCAACAGTCCAATATCCAAAGATATTCAATTTAAAATTATATAGAGAAAAACAGAGAAAAAAATTCAAATACTTATATTTGAGAAACTGGAACCTGTGAATGTTTGCTGTTTAGTTATTTTAAAATGATTCTAACAACTCATTGTTTCAGCTCTATAAATTACAAATGTAAAGGTTAAAAACCTAAAGTTGACTGTGAGCGAAGAAAAATGCATTTTATATTCCTCTGTTGTACTTTCCTTTATATGAACATCTAGAGCACGTAGTGATGTATGTACTGTATAGCACATTGATGAAAGTTTTTCATCGTCTTGCATAAGATCTGTTGAAACCACTAACCAGCGACTGTCTAACAGTTCAGAAGCCAGTCTGAATGACCCGACTGAAACAAAGTGAAACTCCTCTTCCCTTTCAAATAATTATGAAGAACAAGAAATTAACCTGATGACGCCGTAGGTGCTGTATCTTCTCCATTAGCGCAGGGCTGAGCCGGGATGGGGATATGCATACTTATTAGATCTTCAACCTTGTGGGTTCGGACGTGCTAAGGAAGAGGGAACAAATGATGAGTCACAGCGATAAGAATTCATAATAAGGCTCAGAGACAAAAATAAAGGACCTCCAATGCCCCTGCGATATGAATCACACATTCACAAGCAGGTATACGTAAAGGCAAACACACAGAGATACCAAATGCAGTGGCTCAGTCAGTAGGGGCTTGGACTGTGAGCGGTAGGCTTGCCGGTTCAAGTCCCCGAACAGACCTGCATTTGGAGTGTGGACTTCTACTTGGAGAGGTCCCAGTTCACCTCCTGCCCTGCCTTGGTGCCCTTGAGCAAGGCTCCGGACATTCCCCTTCCCCCCTTACTCCCATTGCTCCCCGGGCGCTGTAAATGGTAAATGGTAAATGGTAAATGGACTGTACTTATATAGCGCTTTATCCAGTCTTTAAGACCCCTCAAAGCGCTTTACATACTACATGTCATTCACCCATTCACACCCATTCAAACAGAGCAGTGTACCTTACTCTAGGACCTAACATTCACACACATTCACACACCGTTGGCCATGCCATCGGGAGCAACTCAGGGTTAAGTATCTTGCCCAAGGATACATCGACATGTTGACTGCATGGGCTGGGATCGAACCCACAACCTTCTGGTTGAAAGACGACCACACTCCCTCACAGCCACAGTCGCCCCAATAGCTGTACAATAGCTGCCCACTGCTCCTAGTACTAGACTCCTGGTACTAGGATGGGTTAAATGCAGAGAACACATTTCACTGTTTGCTGTGTGCTCTGCATGTGTGACCATTAAAGAGGGGTTCATCCCTCCCAATATTATTCTTCTTCTTCAAGTGTTCCTAGACAGTAAACAATACCGACCAAAGAATGTGGGCTAACAAGATACAAAACTGAGGGGAGAAGTCTTTAAAGTGGGCAAATGTCTTCAAACTATTGTGAGTTTGCGATCTAAAGCATTCATATTAAAATAGATATAAACTGAGTAGACAAAAACTGAGCTAGCACAAGATTAATGATGTTGAAAAGGCACGGCAAGTTGCAATCAGTGCTCATAGTGATGTTCTTAATCAAGGCACTAATGTCAGTAAATATAAAACATAAGACGGAGGCAAGTCCGGGCTAGTGTGAGCTGATATGGCTTCATTTGAAAGGTGTCTGTGTACTACTGACAGGGTTCCAGACTACACACACACACACACACACACACACACACATATCCTAAAATGAAACTCAGAGCAGAGATTTAATTCCCACTTTATCAAATCTGTGCATCAGACGAGTTCCACAGTACATGATAAGGAAGACGAAAAGGGGGAAAACACAAACCAAGCATGGAGGAACATGTGCCTTTTGAAGTTGTCTTTCTTCTTGGAACTAGCGTTGGCGTAACACGGCTGGTTAAGCAGATCATTAAGCGTAATGGTTGGGAAGGATTGCAGAGCTTTATCTCTGATGGCAAGAACAAAGTTGTGGATGATCTGGGGGGATTCTGGGGCTGGATTTAATGGGAATTCCCCTGCCTGCTGGGACAGTTTACTTGTGCTAACAGACAGGTGCTATCATAAATCTAGAGTCAAGGCATTACTCACTCGGCTTTACATACTGAGACTCAAGGTAAATGGGGATAAAGTTATCCTTTGAAAGATTATACCTCACGATTAAAGGTGCTTTTTGAATAGACGCCATGTTAATGTCTGCTAGTGACATAGGACTATAAAGAGCACAGCTCAGCTCCAAGGTGATATTTCTTGTAATCTAAAGGAACAAATAATTAGACCCTCCAGAAAAACGCAGGCAAAAATCCTTGATTATGCGGGCTAAATTCCTTGATTGTGCGATTAAACATGCAGGGTTTTTATGTGATTTTATGCGGTGAAATTGCGGGAAGTTGCGAAATATGCGGAAAGTTGCAAAATATGCGGGGAAAAAGAATAACAATTTTTTTAAATATTGGTGTGTCTTATTTATTTTCTCTCACACACAACCTGCCACTAACGTTAAACCCCTTTACTATTCAATTAAACACATTCAAATGTTTATTTATTGTAAAAGCAAATTGGGCTATTTTAATTGCGATCCTGCGGTTGCGAGTAAAGAGTAACCTTCAGTCAAGAAAATATTACCTCGTGCAGTAAGAGGAATTGGTCCTTTCCGTCGTATGGACGTGAAATGATGTGGTCGTCTACATCTGCATCGTCTCGTTTTGTCTGGGTCGTACGGGTTAGGTGGTGAATGTCTACAACGAGCAGAATTTGGTACGGGTTTGTGTCCTTCGGTAATTTCTCGTTAGTTAGTCAGCCGTGACACCTTTGCCACCCACCCCAGGAAGACCTCCCGGTAACGGTCCCTCCACCTCTAGTGAGACGCGCTCGTTATCATTTAAGAACGTCCGAGCACGCTTGAAGACAAAATATGTGTGCTGACCACCTTCGCTAAAGCTACTAAACCTCGCTAAATCTTACGTTTCGTCACCTCCCCGGGACTGTTTTCTTCTCTTCAATCTACCTTTTTATTTATTTCTTACCACTCGGAAAATAAGCGCGAGTTCCGCCCTTATAAAATTTCGAGTCATGAGTAGGAAACTCTATTAAAATCGCCCCACTACTTCAGGAGTCTAGTTTGTGTAAGGGGAGACTTAAAGAGTTGACTCTTCCTTATGTCAATGCGAAAGTTTTCGACAAAATACGTGCCCTAGTTCACAAGAGTACTTATTCACACATGTAGTACCGTGAAGAAAAGATGCCGTACGAATTCTACTTTTACACGCCCGTCACCGAGTTCAGACATCCCCTGAACGAGAACCTTGGCTCCCAGCACCAACTGCAGGACGTAGCCTGGTTTTTTTTGTCTACCGCTCACTCGACCATCGGACGCTCTCGCACGGTCAAGTGGAGGTTCCGCGTGACGGCTCCAACGGGAACTCGTGCCGTGGATTGAAGCTTGAACGAGGGAACCGCGGCCGCGACTGGACCGTCGGAGAGACGAGACGGGTCGAGTAGGGATAGACGTACACCAACACCCACACACACGTACATATAGATAGACCACACATTACGACACATTTGTGTTGTCTCACCCCTTTCTGTAAAGGGACATTCGTTCCCTAAATGTATTTCATATAGAAGAAGAAGAAGAAGAAGAAGAAGAAAGAAGAAGAAGAAGAGAAGGAGTTGTTCTATGTAAATAAAAGTGTCAATGGAAACTGTTCCCTACGTTGAAAAAACAAACGGACAACAGTTAGTAATTCCCCCCGCACACACCCTCTTTTTGAGGGAGAGCTACTTGAACCCCTAAAATCAGAAACGTCTGGTAAATGTACGTGTGTTTTGGAATATCTATGGGTGATTGGGGTTTTTGTGTTATCCCGGGAAAATGTAAAAACAACTTCTAGGGTATAGTCCCCTTCTTTTTTTGTGTAATAAATCTGGGAGGTCTTTTTGCGCTAGACGACTAGCGTCTTAAATGGCGTTTAACTGCGTCTAAAAATTTTCCCGGGCGTATAAATTAGTTTTCCGGCGTATTAGGGGCGTAAAAGGTGTGTGTGTTCAACTCTTTTTTTTTTCAATTGACAGATCTGCACTGCAGTAGTCGAGCGCGTAGTGTCTTACGTTTGTTGTGATATCCTCACTTGCACACTCTCGAGGTGTGCTATCTCTTTGTGGTTCTACTTTTTTTAGATAGGTAGAATAAGGTCAGCACTCCCGGCGCAACTGGCAATGGCTTGCTTGTAAAGATGATTTCCTGCCCGTTTTTCACCCCCCTTTGATAAGACGTGGGTCACGTGACACACAACCTCGTATTCTCTTTTAGCTGCCACTGCTGGGTGAAACTAAGTAAGTTTGTAAGCTTTTACGAAAGACGACGACGCCTGTTCTTTCGGTTTGTTGAATGCAGGGGGCCAAGTTGGCTCCGTAGGTGGAGGTTCTGGGAAAGCTTCCCAATGTTTTTTTGCTTCACTCATCGGATGTTCTACCTCGACCAGTCTATGTGCTTGCGTCATTTACTCTTTTGTCTTACTCCCCGCCTCTTCACACACGACGCACACACACCCCCCCCCCGGCACACCCACACCCCA
>NW_011362970.1:48269-69646 GCF_000735185.1 Notothenia coriiceps | reverse complement strand
GGTTCGGCAGCGGCTGCTGGTTGTTGTGCAGGTGGCGTGGAGTGTAAACGTTAAGTCTTTTATTCTTGTCGTTTGTAACACAGGTAAGACTCAGGGTGTGTGTGTGTGTGTGTGTGTGTGTGTGTGTGTGTGTGTGTGTGTGTGTGTGTGTGTGTGTGTGTGTGTGTGGAGATAAGAGTTGAGAGAAGATGGTGGTTGGGGGGGTTGTTACTGGCACAGATAGGGCCAGAGGCTGTCATTTGTCAAGGGAAGCCCAATGCAATATGCTTTGCTGGGGTCAGAGAGTGACACCATAATGTGTGCTGCGTTGTGTGTGTAACCACTAATGATGTGGTTCATATACACCGTGATGTGGCCCGCGTGGGGGTTGTCGGCCGGGTTGGACAGACTTCAGACAACAACAACCAGATGCTTTGGTTGAGTAATCACATTGACTCACTGTGACCCCCCAATAGGAGTAGACACCAGAAGTTGTGAATCAATGCGTGTGCCCGTATGTTTTGCCTTTTAATTAATGTAATGCGCCAAGCGACAGCAGAGACTATTTTGGCACTTTGGAGAACGATCCAGACAGAAAACAGTGACGCAGTGGTGATGTCAAACAGGGAGAGAAAACCTTCTTGTCACGTCGCTGCGAAACCGAAGAAAATAGAGAATAGCCTCTTCATCAGGGTGAACACACAACCCCAGTCTTCTAAATTTAGCCTCAAAAACAAGTGCAAAATACAAGTTTTAGAGGTTTGTTTCCCCCACTTTCATAAGAACATTATTTATTCATCACTGTTTTGCATGAGCTCAAGTTGACTAATATTTCATAATATTGCTGTTGAAAGTGTTTCCATTGCCCCCTGCTGAGTTTGTTTTAATAGCAACATGTGTCTGGATCCTCGAGAGAACTCTTTCATCAGTTTTTCTATTGGAACAACTTCTGACTGACCATGATGATTACTGTCATTACTAATAATTCTGCCATTTATTTTCTTGATTAATTGGTTTATTGTTGTTGCGTTGGTGTCCTGTGGAGTTGTTGACCAAAACTTCCTAAAGCCCATATTAAGTTATTCACATTAAATGTTTTGTCCAACAACAGCTGAAAAACCCAAAGACATTCAGTACACTATTGTCTATGTAAGAAAGCAGCAATTCCTTCTATTTAAGTAGTCTAGTGTGCAACTCAAACAAATAATCACAATAGTTGCAGGATAATTTCCCATGCTCACAGTGAAGTCTGTGAATGATACCGAATAACTGCTTATTGAAGAAATACTGTTGTAGAGCTTTTATTGTTTAGAGGTGGAGACCTTAATGTCAGGGACTCCAAACCTGGAGCTGGAACACTTCTGGGAAATGAGGATATATGGTATTTTTGTTCTATACATTTGTTAACCTTTATTTCAAATATAACTAAATGAAATGGCATGTCAAAACACTTCAGAGATTCATGTACAGTGCAGCCAAAGTCCCTTATCTTTAGATGCCAAGAAAGAAAAGCACAAAAGAAGAACACATACTGTAGTTTTGACAACAAAGGAGAGAAAAGTGGCATTAAAATGCAGAGCCAGGCGCTCATGTTTACCAAAGAGAAAAAAAGGACATGACATAGTCTTGGCTCCTGAATTTGTGAATTCAAAGCATTTGGGCCGACTTTCTAATTCAACTATGCATAACTTCCCATTGGCAGGCAGGTCAGGGATGATGGTGCTCTTTCTAATACATCTCATTGGATTATTCTTGCTGTGACCTTCAGTCTCCGTTTAGAATACCTCAGCAGGCAGGACGCACCGAAGGGCTTGCCTCTCTCTGTGTCTGATCGTGCCAAAAAACATGCACACATGGAACTGTAAGGAACCAGATACTGGACAAACGATCTCAAAGGCAAAATGCCAAAGGAATTAAGTGTAGATGTCATTTGTGGAAGTGCAGAGTTTGTTCTGGAGAGAGAAAAAAGAGAGAACAGAATTACAGTAACACCAGCAGACCACAAGGAATGTGGCCAGGCAGCATGTACAGGCAAGCCCAACATGTGATCACACACTCACAGAGAAACAGGGGGAGAAAAGAGGACAAAGGAAACCAAAGCTGCACAGCATCACTGACTGATAGCAGGGAAGATGGGAGGTAATGACAGGACTCACATTCAGGTGGATTTTGAAATGGACACAGCAGTTAATATTCACTCTGAGGGCTCAAAGAATGCTTTGTGTGAGCACATAACATGCCACATACCAAATAATCAAAGCTAAAAAGTATTCAGGTTATTTTCCTCAATTAAATTAGCATTACATCCAAGTACAAATACTCAATTGCAAGTCATTTAAATCTAAAAGTTCCCCCTAATGTAAAAAATGCATGCTTTCCTCTTAACTGTAGAGCAATTTATCAATGTATATTGTTTTGGTGTGACACTCGCAGAGTATTTGGCCATATAAATGAGTACAGAAGCACATTAATGTTGCAGATACTGTAATTGAGGTCGTGTTCAAGTATCTTTATATACGGAAAAGGAGTTTAATCTACAAAAACATATCACGTTTTAAATCTCATACGTTTTTTTTGTAAAATTCTAAGTGGCAGAAAAATAATATTCAGATACCTAAAGACTGTACTAAAGTAAATTATTTAAGAATATAGTTTCCCATAACTTATGGGAAGAAGCATAGTATTGCAATATTTTGCATGGCAAATTATTGTATCAATACAATATTATTGTACTTTTTTTGATGATATCAGAGTGATTTTACAACTAATATTGAGACATCAAAGGAATCAGGAATCCACCGAAAATCATTATGGTGCTACAATGTATTAGAAAGTTGACTAACATCATACTTAAAAGGTATTTAATAGTAACAAATGCTATTACAGTTTTTAGCACATCCCAACAACATCGTTATGTATCATGGGGCGTTGGTGATTCAAACCCCAAAAGTAAAGACATGTCGGTCAGAGCCTAAGTAAACTGTTAATATACTTAAATAATAATAAATGTCTTCCTCTCAAACAATATCTCAATTTCTTAAGTGGTGTTTCTACCAGCCAGTATCTGCCGTCTCAAAAGGGCAAACGTCATGTTGAATTACTTTCCCAGGGCACCCCATCTCAACTCTGTCGGTTTTGGCAAAACACATGTAGGGCCTTTTTTCTTCATGAGTGGTGAGCTCATACTGGATTTATTTTTGCTATTTTTAGGCTGGCTGCATTTGGCTTGGACACTTCCTAACAGTACTGCATGATACTAAATGAAAACACATGAGGGTGCTGTTTTACATTCAGGAGGCCTGTCTGAAATGGCAAAGAGGGGAGAAGCATCGCAAGTGGAAACACACGAACACACACACGCACACGCACACGCACACGCACACACACACACACACACACACACACACACACACACACACACACACACACACACACACAGTGTACACCTGTTTATATTTAGTATCATGTAAAGGAATGAATACCTCAATATAAAGCACAATCTGCTCATTTATCAATTTCTGTCGATTGAAAAATCTGATAACTAACTGTTGACACGGACAACTAAAACTTGCACCAAGAAAGAAGTCTTTAACTCCTAATATTTTGCAGAGGGGATTCACTATTTATTAACTGTAGGCAAATAAAAAAGCATTCTAATATTGTGTGATCACACACAATTTCCATTGATTACTAATCTAACAACAGGAACATGATTTTTCTCTAACTCCATTGTATTATTCACATGTCTACCTATTGTAACCACTGCTCTATCAGGATCATGTGCAAACGTAACATATATAAATGATGTATTACTAAGGTCGGCTAACTTCCTTTTGTGTGCATGTAAAGAGAATTTGATAGCCCAGGGGTTTCCAAATGCAATGTTCCCCTAATTAGATTTAGACCCCCACATAAAAACCCAAGAGAATAGTCCCATAATAATCCAGAAGGGACTTATTGTGCGTGTCTTTTACTGCATGGCATGTTTACAGTGAGATCTCATACTTTATGGTAGTTGTGATCTCCCCTGGCATCACTCCTATTCCTATAATATAACTATTGTGAACTAAAAGTAAATGCATAATGACCATAGTGCAGAAAGTTATAGTTATGACCATGTGAAATAGTTATGGAATTATGTTCTCTTGTGTTTTCTTTGCTTGTGCTTTGATTTTTGGAATTTTAATTTGGGAATATGGTTTAAATCCAGTGGTGGAAGAAGTATTCAAATGCTTTACTTGGGTAAAAGTACCAAAAGATTATTTTCAAAATTGTACATTACAAGTAAAAGTCTGCCAAAAGTACAAAAGTATTTCCAGCAAAATGTTAATCAAGTATAAATAGTAAAAGTAATCATTGTGCAGAAAAATGTAGTAGAGAAGTGTGTATATAATTATATTTATATGTGACATTTCTAGATATTATTGTTGCATCAAGTAGCATTTTACTGTTGTAAACAAAGCTCTGATTGACTTTTTGTAAAATATTGAAATAATTCGACTCTTTGGTGAATTGTAGTGGAGTAGAAGTACAAAGTAGCAAAAAATGGAAGTACTCAAGTAAAGTACAAGTACCTCGAATCCACGTACAGTACCTGAGTAAATCCACTTAGTTACTTTACACCTCTGTTTAAATCCAATCTTAAAAGAGGGAAGATAGTTTACACTTGAACCTGCTGTTCATTGCACCACTGAGTCCACCCTCTCTCCCCCTCCGTCCTCCCTCCTCCTCTTTTCTGTCTGCTGCTTCCCCAGCGCTGCAGGTTGAATCTATTGCCCCTATTTCCTGTCACATGGGTTGGAAATAGGATCCCTGCTTTCTACTATCTGTTGCCGTCTCCGTGGTGTCAGTGTAGTAGTAGCTGTAGGACCTGCCTTGAAGTTCAGGGACTTTTAACGGCGGCCGAAGAGAGTCTGGCGCACAGACCGGGACAGACCGTCAGTCAGTCCGCCCGCTCTGCGCATCCGTCCGTCTGGCTGCACTTCACCTGAGACACTTTAAACACACCATGGATTCCTGGACAGCCACCTTGGCTCTTCTTCTCGCTGGGGTTATTTCTTCAGCGGCTTTGAGTGTTTTCGACACCGGTGAGTCAAACTTTTCTGCTCGCATTTTGCGCAGGATGTATACGGTCCGGATATATGTCTGTGCTGACGGAAGCGTCTCCAAAGTTGTTCTTTTGAATATGCTCTTATCCTATCAGCAAGTTTTGAATACATATCCAAAAATACGTTACGTTTTTATGTTATTATGATATGTTCATACTTAGTTTTGAATTTGTTACAGATTGCATTCGCAGTAACTTCATTCATAGTTCATCGCCTTGGTTCAAATCCCACTTCGACACTGTTTCCCAAATGCACGCTGGCTGCACTATGGGTGTTTACAGAGGGCGGCCAAAGCCACAAGGAGCAATGGGTTTAGATTTGATGTGATAAGTTCGAAGACAACAGAACGAGACAGTGTCAGTTATCCCTCCACACACACACATGTACAGGGTAAACACTTGTTTACTAAAGACCAGTATAGTCCCGGCGACAAATCTGAGCGAACAGCGGTGCATGATGCGAATCTGGAAAAAGGCTTAGAAAATCATCTGGAAGCGATGTTATGTTCTTTTTAAGATACGTTTCGATTGAATCAGGGAGACCACGGGCTTGTAACCCAAACAAGCAGCTGTTACGCACTCCTCTCTCCTGCACATCCTTTCGCCTTGGGTCCGGGGTATGTTTACCTGTTCTGCGTCAGCTGCTCAACACTCATCAATCATATTGTATTCTTTTGGATTGGTCATTTTTAAACAGTTATGGCAGAACATATTTATATCCATCATAATATTATTGTTGGCTTTCTGGCTTGTGTATCTTTTAATTAAATCACACAGACATCGTATACCCTGCCGAAAGGAACTCAAAACCCCTCAGCTCAGTCATCTGATAACTTCCATTTAATTCACCATCAAATTCAGATTAATACGCAGTCATAGCATTGCGTCTTTCTGCAATAACTTCAAAGTTGCAACCGGATCCCAATTCAAAGCTGAATATGTTGTTTTTAATGTGAATATCTAATAGCGATGACCACACAAACCGAGCTTCTCCTTTGCTGTAATTTGTGCCGCGTTTCATGTCGAAGCAGCAAATCCTCATGCTTTCCTTTTTAATTTTTTTGTCTCTTAATTATACCCTTGGATTTCAAATTAGAGGGTCCACCATCTGGGCTAGTGCGTAAGTACTCCCATGTGTACCTATGTATTAACAAAGTATTTAAAGCAATGGTATTCCCCTCATAACAGTGGGGGGGAAAAAAGTCTAGGTTTATGTTTAGTTTAAGTCAGCTGTGGCACATTTACTGTACAGTAAAACAATAATGTCATGCCTTTACAGGCAGTCAGCCTGTGTGTTGCTTCCTTGGCTCTGTTTCTCTCTAATATATTTTAACTGCAGGTCAAAACAAATGTAAAACAAGGAAAAATCCAAAAGCCTTTCTGCCCCTAGTAGAGACACTGCATCTGTTTTTCTTACAGTCAAAGATTTGCTTAACGTCTGGTGCTTCTATGGTTTCAAAGCAGAAGACTGCTCGTATAAAATGTAAGTGGAAACATCACATTTTTAGTGTCAGGCACTCCGAATCAAAGAAAAAAGTGCTTCTTTCCAGAGATGCAGTTTTATGGTTATTTTTAACAGGAGAAGCTGAATCAAAGGAGATTAACTTTATGGTTGAAGCAAATTATTCATGATTCAGAGATTGCGGAAAGGCATTCTGGTAAATGTAGGAAGCCCAGAGAAAATCTATAAGGCAGATGAGAGGAAGTGGACACACTGTAACAAGCAGAACTGTGGAATCACTTCATTGATTTGACTTGTTAAAATATGTCTCACGTTATTGTTGTGGTTTAGAATTGACCTGAAATCCAACAGAAAAATCCTTAGCATGTCCGGGATGATATTTAGAAGTTACATCTGGATATGCTCATATATGATTAAACCCAGCGGGAATTGAGTTGAACCTGTGAAGGCTGGGTCATTCAGCAGCTTATTAATGCTCAGCAGAAATCCAGCCACTGTTGATTTTGTTATAGTGTTCAAAACAATATCACAATAGAGGGCTTTTACTGCACCATCGCATCAAGCAGGAGTGAATGAAAAGCACAATCACGCACCTACAGATGTAGAGATGTAAACACACATACAAAGGGCAAACAAGTGAAAATGAAACTACTGTAAGGCTTAGTTGTGTTGCATATAGCTGCAGCAGCTAAGTACCTTTTTGCAGCCTCTAATATAAGAACGTGCTCCTCTTCAGTACAGTACACTTCTAAAGCATTAGTTAACCAAAGTCCTATCTTTGATGTATGTATGTAACTCAGAGGCTTTATAAAGAAACACATGCCGTTTTGTATTACTGCGGCCCACTGTTGCTCTGTCAAGATGAGAAGCAATTGAGTCGCTATGTAAGCCGGTAATCATGTAGTCCATAGTGTTGTTGTTGTTGTGAGCAAGTTGCTTGTTAATCAACAAGGAATTATTTTGCCACGGATGTTCCTGTTATCCATGACCGATCTCACTGGCAGGTGGACGATAGTGGCCAGTTGTGAGAGTCCCACAGTGTATATATGTATGTCTTTTGTTTATGCAGATTTTTGTGTTGCTGTTGAAGTATGTCGCTCCCCCAAAGCGATTATTTTTTTTTTTAATTCAGTGGCTGGTTGTTGAAGTTATTTTTCTTTCAGCACATGCAGGGATGAACAGCATATTATTAACTATTAGCTTTCTTGCTGAATGAGATAAGAAGATTGTACCACTCATATCTGTTTGTTAAATATAAAGCTTGAGCTTCAGCACAAAGACTGGAAACATCAACTGGCTCTATCTAAAGGTAACAAAATCCACCTACCAGCACCTATAAAGCTCACACATTAACATGTTATATCACCTTTGTTGTTTGGTAACAAAGTAAAAAAACGTCAGGTAAATAAACCCTTTGTAAAACAGCATTAACATTTCACATCCTAATGTAGTGCGCTTCAGAGGTATACTGGTAGGTGGATATTGTTACTTTTGGACATGGCATGGCTATGCGAGCTTTTGCTAAACTAAGCTAACCAACTCCATCTAGCCACTGACAACTTTGCTAACACATTTCAGCATCAAGCAATTGTAACAACACAAGACATGGCAAAGCCAGCTTTTTGTTAACAGCTACTTACCTGTATATAATTTAAACATTATCCTTAATTTTGATTAATCTTGTGTGAATCTGTACTGTACTTTCGGTCTTACTTTGTTTCTGCTTAAACTCCTGAATTTCCCTACAGGGATTAATAAAGGTCAATATGATCTTATCTTATTTTATCTTAATCCACCTGTTACCAACACTGGCAACAGACCAAGATAAGACCAACAGTTAACTGTCTTACAGCAGTTAGCTGGAGCTCACGGCAGTATGTTTTACTTAAGCAAAAAGAAAGCCTTTTTCTCTATATGGAAATATCATTAAACACCAAGAGTTAAGGCAGAGCAGCTTGAAGACTTTAGATGGAAAGCAAGAAAACATTCTATGAACAAAATAGGATCCAGTTTCACCAAAATCGCAACATTTTCCTGCAGGGGATGTTGTAAGAAAAGCTTACAAAAGTTACAATGTGCAAGAACAGAAGTGTGTCTTTCTTCCCCCTCATTGTAGCATCCAGCTGTTATTTTAAGGTTGAATGATAATAATAATAATAATAATACATATCATTTTTGTTGCGCTTTTCACAATGCTCAAAGACGCTTGTAAAATAAAAATAATTATTAAAATAGTTATATCATCCTGAATGTTGAACTATTGCTTAGACCGTGTAGGAGATAATCTTTCAATATGTTTCTGATCTTTTTGACTGTGAAAGTCTGGATAGTTTTACCCTTTCAGGTCTGCCGTAACATTTATATTTAAGGCAAAGTGATTTCAAGTAGGTTTTGCTTTGATTAAGAGCTTCACAACACCAAAAGGTCAGCAACAATTGATCTGTCTAATCCCTCTTTTTGCTGTTATCAATAACAGCAACATGAAAAAATAAGTGAAGTGACATCCTGTGTATGGCTGAACGTTCTTTCTATTACCTTTAAAGGAAACCAGTTGGCTTTGTGTCGAGCTGAGGCTTGAAAATGGCAGGCTTTGACATTTTGGCAACATGGAATGCACTCTCATTATGTGATCACGATAGACCGAGCCGTCAGAAATAAGGCCAGATGAAGAAAACATCAGGTTAAGATCAGGCTGTGCTCAAACAAACTAAATCTTGGACTGATCGCACAAAGCAAGATGTGCCTTCATGGGCTTTCATTTTATCTGAAGTCTTCGCCAAGTCTCAGTCTACTTAACCAGATATGCATGAATTCACTTGTAAGGCCACAGTGGGAAGATTTGCTAAGGCTGCGTTCTGTGCAGTGAGGCATCTTATCAACACCAACTTATAGCAGGTAAATCAGCTTGATTAGTTCCAGACCACACTGGAGCTTTTCAAACACTCAATTTTCTTCCTTGAAGCATTACAGGCACCAAATAGAGTGATGGCGGGGTGATTGACAACATGTGGTGTGGTATTTTCTTAGTAGCCTGACATGTAGGTAAGCTGCATTTACTGGCAACCCCTTGTTTGTTTTGGCAACCCCGCTGTCTGTCCTACTCCCTGTCTGAACGCTGTCCAGCACTGCATGATGTTGGTCTGGACTCTGTCAGGATGGGCTTGTCCGGCCGCAGGCGGAACTTTACAACGCTGTAGTTGAGGCATTGTTGCGGGAGAGAGGTTTTAAACACTGCACCTACTCCTGAACAGTAGCTCACACAGAGGTTTGTATTGTAGTTTTTGAAGACTGTTCAATAGCTTGCCGTGTGATTGAGTCTACGGTGCATGTTTGTGTTATTTTTAGATGTTTGGCTGAACATCGAGTCAGAGCGTGTTGCCTGTTTTATAGAGTAGATACCACCATCAGAGAAGGAAAAGATGCCAGTAGCTTCTCAACAGTCTCATTTATGCAAATTCAGGAGTATTTTGTATTTTGTGAGCATATTTCTGCTTTTCTATCTCCCTAAGTGTTTAGGGATGCAATTTACAGTTATCTTTATTATCAATTACTGCAATCCTTTATGGAAATGTATCCCACTCAAGGTCTATTGAGAAGGTCTTAAGGAGCTTACGATCGTATCACATTACAAACTTCCTCAACACTTTATGGACCTCTAGTATTCAAATCTGAGGTGCGAAGTCGATACTACCGTTTCTTTTTCCTCAAAATAAATTGAAACATTCCACAAATAAAAAAAAAAAGTATTCAAAGTAGGCCAGAGCCCAAGAGAACATCTTAAAATGTCTTGTTTTCTCCAAGCAACCATCTAAAATCCAAAGGCATTCAATGTAAAATAATATATACTCATACTTATCAATCTGAAAACAGCAAATGTTTGACAATTTGTCCATTAAAAATGATAATGACTTTTCTGTCACTTGGGTCATCAATTATTCAGCCAATCATTTCAACACTTCATGTGCATGTGTTTGAGTGAAGTTCAAATGTGAGGCAGCTGTTGCCATCTGCAGCCTCCATAAACCTCCAACGTTCCTGCTTTCGATTTTAAGAGGCCACGTCAAGTGCCAAACCAAGAGGTCTCACATCCTCAATCTGGTGCCCCTCCTTCCCCACACACGCACACTCAACCACGTACACACACAAACAACTGTCTGTCTTTGCCTAATCCACAGCTCTCGCTCACACAGTCAATCACCGTATCCGTCTCGACTTAATCCACTCTCAACTTGTAAAAGCAGTCCATACAGAGCAGTTTATTACTGTCCTCCATAAACCTTTCTAACCCCTGAGACAGAGAGATCTTTGTGAATGTGTGTGTGTGTGTGTTTGAGAGAAAAGCTCTGAATCGTCTGACAAGGATGATAATAACAGACCATCTTCAGCCGCGATCTGAGGAAACAAGAGCTTGTGTTGGCAGAGGTGATTGCGATGGAGCGCTGCTTTGAGGAGAGACAGCGGGCTCTAAAAGAGTTTAACATACTGGCCTTCGGTGTGTGGCTAAACCCACTGCACTCCGTTTTGGGAGTGTCAGAGGGCAACATGGGAAGAGCGTGCATGGGGTCTGGGTCTCAGATGTGGGCCCTGCGGTTCCTCCCGCTCTTCCGGTTCAGAGATGGATGGAGATGGAAACCTCTCCTCCCCTGGTGAGCTCCTGTGCTGCAGACACAAGTTCAGACAAACCACTAGATTGAATTTGTGTGTGTGTGTGTGTGTGTGTGTGTGTGTGTGTGTGTGTGTGTGTGTGTGTGTGTGTGTGTGTGTGTGTGTGTGTGTGTGTGGTGGGAGTTTTAGACTGGATGGGATCTAATCATGTGATAGCTGATGTAGTCTGTTAGGGTCTTCACAGCAAAGCTATCTGAACAGCTATGTATACACCACATATAGAAATTCCTCGTATGTGTGAACCTATCTGGTAATTAAACGGATTCTGATTCTGATGTGCCGTTAGTAAAAGCACAATCAATAAATTGAAGTTGTATTAACTTCATCCATATTGTCTGAAGCAATCCCTGTGTAATAAATCTCTAACGCACTTATGCCCAGTGTTGAGGGACTCACATTGTTGTAGTTTAATAGTGTTATAGAGCTAAAAATGTGATAGCTTATGTGACTGGTAAAGGAACACATTTAGAAGAAAGTAAGAAGACAAAGTAGTTGTTAAAAAACAACTATGCATATTAACCTCAACTGACACTGGGACTGCAAGGTGACCCACAACAGATTGGACTTTAGAGTTATAGTGACTGAAAGGCTTTGCTATTAGCCACACTTGCTGAGGTGATAATGATAATAATGTGGAGGACAAACAACAGGCCTCCAAAGAGGTCCATCCGCTGAGCATCACCATTTGTTTTACATTAGTATGGTACTTGGTATGGTATCACCAGCTCACAGTAGCAGTGAAAGATGAACCAGACATAGGGACTAGAAAGTCTGAAATTGAGGGAAAAAAGGGCAGAGTATTTTCCTTTTTGCATATCCCAACACTTGTGGTACTCAGCATGTCTTGACTTGTTAAGACAGGCCAAAGTTTTGAAGAATTCCCTTATTTACTTGGCCGAAGGTTGGTTGGATCAGGCTCAAAGGCAACAGAAGAAGAAAAAAAACTCTAGTTTGGAAATGTGTGCTTCTGTTTCGGGTTGCAGCCCATTTACTTCCTGTTGACCTCTGGGTGGTGCCCTGCAAAGGTCAAGTTCTGGGCAACGCCCTTGTTCTTCCATGCAAGGGCATTGGTACACCCACAAAACCACCAACCACTAAGACGGAGAAACAGACCTAGTTATTATAAACACAATCGTGCTTATTATCGTGCCACTGCGATTCGCGTCCTGTCGTGTTCAAAGGCTTACATTTGTTTTATTAAAGCACCTCTCTCTGCGTCGTTTCCCGGTTTCTCGATTTATCCGTTTGAACTTTCGCTCAGTGCGACTCTTTCATTTGTTTCTCTTGTGCAAATCACCACCTGCTCGGGCGGTTGGTTGGGCAACCCAGCATGCAAAGCAGCCAAGCTAACTCCAGCTTCAGGATCTATGATGGTGGTGGTGTCGCAATGGGAAGCACCGCTAAGAGATGACTTGGCGTGACAGAGGCGATAGACACGTGAAGCACAGGGAGATGAGAGAAACAGGCGTCCCCAAACAAAGTGGTACAAGGTTGAGTCACTCCGGTCCCTGATCCACGGAGGCGGTCCGGTGAGACAACATGGAATTAGGCTGTCAAACCGCTGCTGGCTGTACACAACTGTCAGGCTTGAAAGAGATAAACAATGTTTAGGTGGGGGAGTGCACACGTGTGGCCAGAATAGTGGTTTGTGAGGTTTTGTTGCTCAAAGGTCAGTCAGGACCAGTCAGAGTATTTTTCTGAATGAGCCGTGACATGTTGGTTTTGGATGGAGCTCTGCAAAGCCATCTAGCCTCTTATTCTTTCACTACTCTTTTCATCTCGAGACTGTTCTCCAAGTTTTTCTTCCTCCAACTCTACATTTTAATACTGTTATGCATGAGCTGTGTTCCCTGGCCTCTTTGTGTACCTTGACATTTGCGTATGCATGAGGAGACCCACTCCAGTCAATGCCAAATGACATTCTCCCTCAGCTGAGCCGGTGCTCCCTGCCGCAGTCAGAGCCCATCAGCTGGAACACACTCCAGGGCGAGGGGGTAAATCAAATAGTCAGACAACAGTAATGAAATACCATAGAGCCTTATGTTCTTCTATGAATTCTATTAACTCTCAAACCAACAATATTTGTCATTATCAAAACTCAATTTAATTCACAGAGAATGGAATTTTAAAGTAGGTTTTAATGCCCCAGGCAGAAAGTGGCTGATGAATCAAAAAACAACTTTCCTTCCCTGGATGTACTGTATATACTGACGCATCAGCTTTGGGCGTGTTGATAAAAGGAAGTGCAGGCAAAAAACAATTACATTTGTTTTGGTACAAGCTCAAAACCATTCTGGCTTCCTGTCTCTGTATTTCCGTTTTGAAGCTACTATTATTACACATTTTGAAATAGTATGATTAACGTAAATTAGTTATTTTTCTTGATTTGATTTAAACACATAACTTGTTCCTAACATCTCGCCAGTGACTGGTTGGGTGTTTAAGCAAGAATCTCAACAGGAGTTTTAAAGCAACTATGTATTTTTGTGGTGTCATATGCGATTCTGAGTTTTGAGAAGCGTAACCAAGAACATAACGGGAGGATATGGAATTGCTACTGTGTCAGACATGACCTGTCCGGCGAACTGGGTTCTTTTTATACTGCAGTTATGGTTGGGCCAGGGCCACTGAGGTCTGTGCTCTACTGCGGTAGAGTAATGGCAACCACTTTAAATAAATGGAGAGTAATTTAAATGTTGAACCCTGGGGTCTGGTTTGTGTCCAGCTGCAGCAGCCTGTGGCCGAAGAGGCAAATTGTCGCCTTTCGTCCTTGCAGGAAACGCCCACAGACAGCACTGATCAGACAAGGCCAAGTAAGTCGACATGACTAAGTGGACAGTGCAAACATTTGGACAAGTGAAGGGAGCGGACATACTTGAGTGGACAGCAAACAAAGGAACAAACCAGTAGTGGGCAGAGCTAAGAAGCCGTGACAGCGAAATGTGCAGGGAAAAAGATAGTGTGTGGTCTTTTTTGAAAGAATATAGAAACAAACCAATAACTTGATACTCCATACGATAATTAACTGAGCTTAAACAGTCCATTTACCCTACTTTACAAATTCACAGGAACTTCCCAGTCAACTGTTTTCAAAAACGACCATTGTCTTCTACGCTACGGAACCAGTGATATCCACTTGCAATGCGAGGCCCTTTGAAAAAAGCTTGAAGTCAAAAAACTGTGAAACCCAAGTCGCCTAGAGGCCCTGATCTAGTTGTCTGTCCTGCATCGAAGGTGAATACAGCTCCCCAAGGTGAACACAGAAAGGACGGGGTCTGCAGCCGCCTACGTGGCACCAGCCCACTACCAAAGCCAACTGAGGCTCGGTCACACTCGGCCGATGCCGTGAAACAGAATCTGCCGGCCCTCAATAGATCCTCCGTAATGGATCCCCTTCCCAGGGAGGCCAGTGGGATGCCCCCTGTCTTTTACCAGAGCCATCTGGTTCCCAGTACTGCTGCTCTTCCCACAGCCACACAAACCACAGTGAAAAAGGATCACTTTCACAATCAAGATCAGGAACTGGAGACGTGGCTGGTTAAAAGGGGTCTGAATGTTGAGCGCTATGGTCCCCTCTGCAGCAGCCTATTGTGCCGTTGTTATTGTGTCCTTAGAAGTGCACTCTGTTGCGGTTTATCTGACAACCTTTTGTGATTTGATACAGGGGATTGTACATGCTTTGTTCATTCTCTAACCGGGTCAGTCAGACAGGAGAATAAAAAAATAACAATTCAAACATGTTAGGACAATCCATAAAATTGAGATGTGCACTTCAGTGATAATGATCACGGATTGGTCTTAAGCCGACAGCAGGGATAAGGACATTCGGTGTAGCAAGAGATGAAGGCGCAATTACTTCACGCAAAACGGGATTTTCTACACAACATACATAGATTTAAAGTGTAAAACAATCTAAAAAAGCCAACGAATGCTAAGGGATCAGATCATTGCCTTCATCTTTAGCATACAAAGTTAGACACAACACACTGGTGCGTTTTTTTCTGATGTGTTGTTATGTGCCACTCTCTCCAAACCATCACACTGGATTCATTGGTTGCAGATGGGAGGATGTTTAGGCTCCACACATTGGGTCTGTTCCCCCACAACTGCAAGCAACAAGTACAAGTTAAATTAAATCACATCATTCAATATTCATCTATCAGTGTGCCTTGCCTTCCGGACCATCCATTTCTCTGCTCTGCCTAAAGGGTTAATGAAATATCCTATTGGTCTGCTTCAGTTACATTTAATCACAACACATGGCCATAAGCTTCCCTCTGACATTTGATCAACTTAAGCCCATTTTCCAGTAACCATTTTGTCTATTTCTTTTTAAAAAGCGGCTTCAAAGCTGCCTTTAAAGCTTCCCAGGCTGATGTGACTATTGGTGGTCTGACAGATTGACAGAGTGAGGCTACATTTAGGTTTTTAATTTTTTAGACACAGAAAACTAATCAAAAACTATTTAGATTTTTTATTGTTGGGGTATTTTTTGCAAATAAAACCCTTTTTTCTTGTTTTTGCAGTTTCAGCTTCTCCACTAGATAAAATGCAACTAATTTTCTCATCCCCCAAATTATATTTTGGGAGTCATGTATAGTTGGCAGGAACGCGCCATAACAGGAAATGACGAATCAAAACTTGAGAGCAACATTTAAAACTCTCCTCCAAACAGCAGCGTAGAGAAAGAAAAACAAAATTGAATAGTGTTTAAAAGTTCCACAAACAAGATGTTCAGTAACACCTGCACTGCCGTGGACATGCACATGGGATGTGGACATTTCAATAAAGGTTAATGTTCTCAAAACCAAACATAAAATTAGTAAAAACTGCGATAGTATTAGTTTATCAAATCCTTCAAATCTTTTTCTGCTGCTTTACACAAGGGATTCTGCTTCGCTTGCCTCGGGTCTTGTTGTGATTCAAGCCGGCATCATTCTGTTTTAATAATGATGTCTGTTAAGAATAAACAGGAAAAACAGCTGTGCTTTTGATCTGGTGCAGCATCGCGTTTCTTCTTGTTTGCATTAGCAGGGCAGGTCACATCGCTCCCTCCCCTCGACTCGAGGCCTTTATTTATCCAGTCAGACCTCATCTTCCCCAAACCCTGTATTCACACAGGACCTCAGGAAAGAAGAGACAGATGAGTGTGTGTGTGTGTGTGTGTGTGTGTGTGTGTGTGTGTGTGTGTGTGTGTGTGTGTGTGTGTGAAAAGTGTTTGTGCAAGGCGTGCAGGTGTGTGTTTCTGAATNAGAAATGTCCCTGTAAGGCGGTGGTTCTCAAAGTGGGGGGCTCGCCCCCCCAGGGGGGCGCAGAGGCATGACAGGGGGGGCGCGAGAGACCAGGAGGAATTTCCTCCTGGTCTCTCGCGCCCCCCCTGTCATGCCTCTGCGCCCCCCTGGGGGGGCGAGCCCCCCACTTTGAGAACCACCGCCTTACAGGGACATTTCTTTCCCCACTCTGTTGTGTTTACACACACAGGGAGATGATATACATGCACACACACACAACCACATGCAGATAGGAGAGGTGGCAGAGCAGAGAGGCTGCCAGGTACCCGGCGCCAAGGGAGCAGTTTCGAGGTTAGGTGCCTTGCTCAAGGGCACCTCGGCAGTGGCCTTGGAGGTGAACTGGCACCTCTCCAGCTACCAGCTCACTCCATCTTTTTTTTTGGTCCGATCAGGACGTCAACCAGCGACCCTTCGGTTCCAAGACCAAGTCCCCTACAGACTGAGCCACTGCCGCACATTTTCATCTTAGCATGCCTAGAAGAAGTGCCATGATGTACACACTTATTCATGAGAACACTTGATCCGTGCATAAAAAGCTTTTGAAAAGCGTAACTGTATTCCTTTCAGTTGAGAAATCAGAGGGGAATGTTGTTTGAGGATTATCACCGCTAAAATGATTTCTCAGGATGAGTATGAGCTTTTAAAATATTTCCCCTTGAGGCGAATAAAAGGCTCACCATTCTTTATTTATTTTCTCCTCTAACTTCTCTCTTTTGTCAGAGCCCTCCACTGCTTTGCATTTAAATCGCTCCAAATCATGAAATCGCTTCCATCCAGTCCTCGTGTGTTTATGAAAACAGAAGTTTCCAAGAGCCTGCAATGAATTTATATTTGGTATGAGCTACGTAGTGCATCTAACTCCCCTGGCAATGTGCCCCTCCAGAAGACCCCCACCCCCCGTTTCCACAGTGCCGACTGATTGATTTGCTCTTTAATGGCTTCCTGTGTTGGGCATGGTTTAAGACGAGCAACATCTGTAAGGGTGGATTGGGCATGCTGGGTCTGTTTTGCTCTGCTACGCTCATCTGTGGTGTAGTAAAGTGAGGTATCTGCCTTTTCTGTGGTTAAGGAGAATGACGTGCTCCATTATAAAAAGAACTGACTTCAATGAGAAATGAGCGTTGGGTCCTAGCGGTCGCTGGTCGCTGAGCGGATTACATTGCCTCAGGGGATGAGGTTCAGTGTCTGATGTTGATAAGTGAGGAGGGGAAACACTAGTAGCTGGCCTGTGAGTGATAAAGTTAAACTGAGTGTTAATGTCAAGAGCAGTTTGTGTTTGAAGAGCCACTTCTATGAGTTCCCACACAAGCTGAGGTTCAGCTTTGGGTTGTACAGTGGACTTCTGCATACGCTTTGCATGCTTTACGTGCTAAAGGTCACCACTATGAAACAGTGCTAAATCAGAATCTGGTTTTTTTCCAAGTAGGTTTTCACATTTAGGGAATTTTCCTTGGTATAATTAAAATGTAAAAATAAGAGGGAGAGGATACAAATCTGTAACTGTGGGGGTCCGCGGTCTTTTTTATGAGGCCAAGAGCTTTCAGGAAGAAAGATAAGATCCCAGAAAATAAGTGAAAAGCTTGTATAGAATCTTTAGAATCACACCACTAAAGCAAATTATGAATTGGAAAAGGACACAAGAGAAAATATATTGACAAATATAATTCAGGAAGTTCAATGAGGAATCTATGAAATGCTGTAATTTAAGGTATAATTAAAAAAGTGATGTTGATATTATCTTAAACAGAAAGACTGCAGGTTAGTTTATTTTATCTTTTAAAGGTCTCCTACTATGCTATTTTTAGGCATATATTAAAAAAGAGGAGGGGGAGCTAATGCCTGCTCAGAATTGTACCGGCAAATTCTGGCGTGATTAAACGCCATCATGTTCCAAACCACATCAAGAATTATTTCTGAAACAGTATGGAGCTCAAATGCTTTTTCTCTTGCGGGTTTACCACAAGGTGAGATCCTTTTTTGATTTCCTGCTTTTTTACACATACTCTCTCCAGTACAGGTTAGGTCTGAGTGTTAGCAATGCTTGCTAATGTTAACAAAGACCATATTACGTCCAAAACACGTTGCGCATTGTTTCTAATAGCAACGTTTCTGATAGTGCCGTGGGTCCACATTTCCAATATTAGGTGATTTATGTCATATCGAACGCAAATCTGGATCAGCTCCGTTTACCCCGTTTTTAGAGATTTGGGTACGGAGGAAAAGAGGGTTTTGTTTTCTAACACAGGGGACACATATTTATGTATAAGAGACATTGAAAAGTGCATTTTGCATCATAGGTGCCCTTTAAATATAAGATTAATTCCCACTTTACCTTACTTCCATCTTTTTTGGTATGATATTGGATTTATTTTAATTTGACTTTGACTATACAATACTGAATATGCAGTATTACACTGTTTGACAATGAAAGATGATTTATTTGTATAATTCTAATTTTTTTTACTGCATTGTTATTATATTAATAATAATATATTAATATTGAGTATTAAGTATTACAAAAGTTTGACGAGAAAAATAGACAAGCTTTTGTTTTTGTCTACTTTAGGATTAGCTGACTCCCATTTAAAAAACAAAATCAAACACAAAACTCCCTGTTTGGGCAAACATACTAATCCTGAAATCCATTTTTAGTTCAACCTTCGTCTTAAAGTTAGGAGTTAACATCACAAGGCGCTGCTCAACCCTGAGGTATTAAGAGGTAAAAGACAAAGCACACCTGCAAAGCTGGAGTTGACATAAAACAAAAAAAAACACACACACACCCAAAACAAAAGCCTCATCCAAAAAGTCACTTCAGAAGCCTTTCTTCATAATCCAGGGATGTGGAGCACATCTGAGAAATGGGAAAAGTCCCTCATGAAGCAACAGGCTTCCCGAGAACAAGTTAGCATTTACTTGAATTTGATTGAACTAATTATGCCGGGTTGTTGGGATGATAAGCGAGTGTAAATAGTTGGGGTAAGAGCGGCCCCTGCAGAGATGAAAACCCTCTACTTTCATCCATATGCAATTAATCAGCATCTGACTCTGCAAACAGACGCAGCAGCTTGCTCCATTGGCTCTCTTATAAGCACTGACTGACACATGAAAGCAGAGGAATTTGCACCCGTTTAGGATATTGTGAGTGAGTCAAATCTGAGCTGATACTGTAGAAAGACCTCAGACGACGGCACACAGTGAGGCTTACTCGTCCTTTGTGAGGGTATCAGGACTTTTTTCATTACAAGGTAACACTACATGTGACGTGGGCAGGCTTGGAGAGTAACATAATACAAGTAACAGGCTTGTGTAATCAAGATAAAAAAAAAAGTAACTGTAGTCCCATAAAAATGCGTTAAAAAACGTCAGTTTACTGTTAGAAACCTGTTAGCCTGAGCCTGTTTTAGAAAATGACATTCCCAGAACAAATGACCATAACTTCACTTCTAAAAGGGGAAAATGAATAATCTTTTTTTCTCAAAGCAATGATAAACCTGTGAGTTGGATGTAGAAAAGTCAGAATCAATATAGATTTATTTTTATTTTAAAGTCAATTAAGATTGAACATAGTAAAACAATTATGTAAATTATTGTGTCCGTCCAAAAAAAACACATTACTTATAGTGAAAACCACCCTTGAATGATGGGATGGTAGACAAAAAGCTTTATGAATCCAAACTATAACATATAATAAGTACCCTGTATCAAGATTCATGCAAAACAAGTGAAATTTGACCTTTTTAGAGAGAAAAAAACTCTTCTGGGTCATTTGGGTGGATTTGACCTATGGCCCCCCTTGGTCGGTTTTGATGATTGACATCTCTCTTTAACCGCTAGAGCCAATGGAATTGAGGGAAAGTTCCACATACACACACACACGTTACCAAATAAGGAGTGAGTGTGACGCCTAGCAAAACCCGGAAGCTGCGCTAAACTCTGGTGGCTACCATTGGCAGCTAATATTTATTCTCCGATTTTTGCATAAAAATTGAATTATGGATTATCAATAATTTTTTCAAAGTGACAGACACATGGGATTAAACCTATGGTTAACCTTCAGCCGTGGTTTTTTCTCGTTTTAATGCCATTAACAACTTTTATCAGGATAATGCTTAAGTGAGGCAATCTCCGTGTTTGCTACCTAAAGCTTAACATCGTGTGTTGTCGTATTTGCTGGTCCCTGTCGGGATTCTAGATCTCGCTCAGTAGTGATAATTATATTTCTATAATCTTGGAATCTCAGGATGTATAGCTAAGATTGTTTGCATCCAATAAGTATATCGACGCTATAGCTAGAGTTCTGTGCTAATGTGGTTAGCATGTTTTCGCTCAGGCTCATTTTGACCCTTTTGTGAGACTCTGTGTTTTGTTTCGGTAAAACTGGTTGTATCATCAGTTAAGCTGCAGTTTCTTCCCGTTAGGGAGGTATGACACAGTCATATTTTTTTAATATAAGAACCCTGAGACACAGCTGTCGTGAAAAAAAAAAAAAAAACCGCGAGGGTCTTTGGGCTTAACAAGGTTAATAGAAATCACATTAAAGCAGGATTCAATGTCACTAAAAATAACAAAAAGAAAAGCAGTATATTGCTGTGATTATTCTCAATGCAAGCTGTAGTATGTCTCTGTAGCTAATATTTTAAGAGTGAATCCATCAAATCGCCATATTTGCTAAAATAAATCGACCATCGTTGGATTCCATTGCTGTCTATTTCTAAGATGTTTCAATAGCAGAGTGGGAGAAGTACCAGATCTTGCTACTTGAGTAAAAGAAACAGATTATGCAATGCCTTTCAGAATCATACTATTATATGTGGGCGACTCGATAAAAAAATTTTAATCTATTAATTACAGGCTTTGTATACAGGTAATC